>NW_028221440.1:3223028-3265077 GCF_014529385.1 Adiantum capillus-veneris
TCTCAATGTTTGATTCCTTCCTCGTACAGAGGCCTCTTTTTCTCATGACCTGACAAGCCCACGCTTGTCTCACAGGCAAGTCTTTTCACCAATATTGAGAAAATGATGCCATATGAATACACAAAAAAAGGGGGGGTATTCCCCCTTCGCCTAAATACTCGGCTGGATGTAACGGCGTGGGTTGTTACTGCGCAACTCCAACTGTGCACTGCGCGGAAATACTTCTATCTTCTCCGGAATAGACGAGGGATCATTTTCCTAGCAAGTGATTCTGGGTGCAAGAAGACAAGCTAGATATGAGAATGCCAGGATCAATTACCGAAGAAGATAGAACTATTTCGTAAATTGCACAGACGAACTAGTTGGGATAGCCGAACCAGCTTTTAATTCATTTGAGGAAAAAAAAAAAAAAAGAAGAAAGAAAGAGGGAAAAGAAGAGAGAAAAGAAAGAAAAGGAGGTTTCGTACTATAATTTGAAGTGGGTCTAAAAGAAGGTATTCCGTGTGATCTCGATAATAGGATCTATGAATATACCCGATAGGGTTGATGCTAGCGCACGAATGATCATAGCTATTTCAAGAGAATTTTTCGAAATCGAAATTGATAGAGAAACTAATGAATTTTGTCTAGAATTTAGGGTGTATCGCTCCTCCCACTCTTCCCGGTGAACATTGATTTAATTATTTTTAGATAGTAATAGATGGAAATGACACTTGTGACGAGCGCCACCGGAACTGATGAGTACAAACCAGCTTTCCATCCATGCCAAAAGAGATAGAGTTTACCAAAAAAACCGGATGGTGGAGGCATACCCCCTAGGGATGGTGAACGTAAAACCGAAGAAAATGTTAGAACAGGATCCTTCATGTATAATCCCGCATAATCCCTGATATTATCAGTTCCGGTTCGTAAACCAAATGGGGTGATACGAGCAAAAGTTCCCAAATTCATGAGTATATAGATAAACGTATAAGTTATCATACTTGCGTAACCGTTCCCTGAGTCTGCAGAAAGTACCCCAATCATGATATATCCAATTTGGCTTATAGAAGGATAAGCTAGCATACGTTTTACGCTTCTCTGAGTAACGGCAATTAAATTTCCCAATATCATGCTAAAGGTAGCTAATAATCCCACCGCGACATGCCACTCATTAGAGAAGTATGGGAAAATTAGACCGAAGAGTCTTGTAAATGAAGCTGGAGCTGCTACTTTGGAGGTAACGGAGAAAAAAGCAACGACTGGTGTAGGGGAGTCAGAGTCGAAAAGAAGATTTTCGATCTTTTCGCTCATTCAGAACCGTGCGTGAGATTCTCACCTCACACGGCTCCTGGTTCGGAGGGGAGTCATAACTGGTATTGCTCCCAGAACCTTCCTCGTGTATGTCTCAAATCCATTTTTCCTCAAAAAATCCAGAATCACTCGATGCAAAGAATAGTTGTTAACTTCTCGAGGAATCCCTCATCATTTGTTTTCATCTCCCGCCAAGGGTTTCGTCTCAAATTCCTTCTTGGTTATTTGTCCTTTTCCCTTTTGCAACGAAATCCTTTCAACAACTATTGGTTGATAGGCACATGCAACAGGCGGAAGAGACAAATTGCGACTTTCTCCGTTCCCGCCAAAAAGACAAAAACCTATCTTACCATTACATAACGTAATGATATAATGTCTCAAAGAAAAAGTATTCTTGGCATCCATGGCTGAACGGTCAAAGCACCCAACTCATAATTGGCGAATTCACAGGTTCAACTCCTGTTGGATGCAACAATGAAAAAGATATAGATAGACACTGACAAAGATATTTGAATGATAAGACTTGATTGGATAGAACATTTATCAAAATAGACTATACAGGAATCTTTTTAAATAAAATGTTTGTAGAAACAGGAGGAGGGAAAGTACATCTCTAGTACATAGATCAGCTATTTACAAATATAGATCTACGTCTTCCTCTTTCCAACATATTTACAGTTTTCGTCTCTCTACGAGAAGTGGGAAACAAAGTGAGGGGGATACTACGGATAAATTAAAAAATCAAGTAATTACTGGAAAGTCTATTCGTTTATTGCAACAGAATCAATATACTTTCCAAGTGGATTTGAAACTAACTAAAACTGGAATGAAAGATTGGATCGAACGATTTTTTGACGTCAAGGTGGAAGGTACAAATAGTAGTCGAATGACAAGTAAAAATGGGAAAAAAAAAAATAAATTGAATATTACTTACGTAAGCTATAAAAAGATGATTGTAAGACTAAAAAAGAATTATTTCATTCCATCATTTATGAGTCAGACTTAATTTTTGTTTTATTCCCACGATTCCCCCAGAAAGAAAGAAGTACGAAGTTGGGGGAGGGGAGAAAAGTAAATCCTATTCAAGGAGGAAAAAGAGATATGGTTATGTGATCCTATAGGGACTATACCCCGAATGCCCGAAAGCAAGACATACCAGAAGAGGGAAGACATAAACCCTGTAAGAAATTAACTCGCGGCAAAATCTCTGGAAATGGGCGCAATAATAGGGGAGTAATAACAAGTAGACACAGGGGGGGTGCTCACAAGCGTCTATATCGCGAAATTGATTTTCGAAGGAACAAGTTGGATATCGTTGGAAGAGTAGGAAGTGTCGAATATGATCCCAATCGTAACGCCTTCATCTGTTTGATCAATTATGTAGATGGTGATAAGAGGTATATCTTACATCCAAAAGGAATGGGAATTGGAGACATCGTTTTATCCAGCCCAAACGCATCTATCTCAGCAGGAAATGCCTTACCTCTGAGCGCGGGGTGACTAGATGATTTACGTGTTCGGAAATTAATCGATTGGGTTGTAGAATAGACCCATAAACCCGGCACTACTTCGAAGTTGCCAAAAACTACTAAGTAAACTTGGTCGGGTAACCGACTCAGGACAACAGCATGTGCCATAATTTATTGATGGGCATAAATACATAAAATTGCAAGGGTAAAATAATATGGAAACGGATAAATAGTCTCAAAGTTGGGGCAGTAGGCAAAGATACTTTTTCTTTTCTACATATAAAATATAAACGGGAGTGTAGGAAGGAAAAAATTATTCGGGTTGATAGTCAGAGGCGATGCCGAAACTACAAGCGATAAATTTTGACATGCAGAACAAATGCGCAGAAACGCAATTATATGAGGTAAATGCCGAAGGGAAGGAATTTCCTAAGTTATTCCAGACATTGAGTAATGTTAACGCAAGTCATCGAAGTCATCAATTCTGTTACCAAATTATTGGTAGATGCTGAGAAAGCCAGATGCTGGCAGGAAGCCAAGGATGTGGTGAAAAGAACTAGAAATAAAATAACTGATACCCCACTTTGAACAACTATTGATTAAATAGACTTCTGTTTCTATTAACAATACGGTATCTGACTTTTTTCCTTTTACATCCGGAAAGCTGTATGCTCCGAAAGAAGCTTGTACAGTTTGGGAAGAGATCTTCCAGAATTGTCCCTAACTAGTGAAGGGACACCACAGTTAAGGAGATCTACTTCAACAAAAATGCCTTTAGGGACTATTATACATAATATAGAATTGAAATCCGGAAGAGGCGCATAATTAGTTAGATCAGCCGGCACCGTAGCCAAAGTAATTGCAAAGGAAGGTCGACTAGCTACACTGAGATTACCTTCCGGCGAAATTCGCTTAGTACCTAGAGATTGTCTAGCAAGTGTGGGTCGAGTTGGAAACGTAGATATCAGTAACAAGGGCTTAAAAAAAGCAGGGTCCAAAAGGTGGTTGGGAAGGAGACCCAAAGTTAGAGGTTCTGCCATGAATCCCGTGGATCATCCACATGGAGGGGGAGAAGGGAGAACCTCCATCGGCAGAAAGAAGCCATTAACCCCCTGGGGGCGAGTCACACTGGGTAAAAGAAGTCGAGGGAAAAAATGTATCAATCCTCTCATACTTCGTCGACGCAAAAGTTCTTGACCGAGAAGAAGCATTAGGAAAGGAGTAACTGTTCACGGCACGTTCATCAAAAAGAGGTCCCTTTGTTGCTAATCACTTAATAAGAGAAATTAGAAATCTCAATATACAGAAAAAAAGAAAATTGATTACGACTTGGTCTCGTGCTTCCGCGATAGTTCCTATTATGATCGGTCACACAATTGCCGTCCATAATGGCCGAGAGCATTTGCCTATTTACGTAACCGATCGAATGGTAGGTCATAAACTGGGGGAATTCGTACCCACCCGAAACTTTCGGGGACATGCCAAAAGCGATAAAGGATCTCGCCGATAATCTAATAATCTAATTAGGAAATTATATTTCATGGGAAACGTAATTAAATCGCAAGTTGGAGCGCAAGCTCTAGGGAAGAATGTCCGTGTGTCAGTTACCAAAATGCAACGTATTATCGATCGAATACGAAATTGCTCATATGAAGAAGCACTTGTATCACCCGAATTCATGCCCTATAGGGCATGTTACCCAGTATCACAGCTGGTTCTTTCCGCAGCTGCAAATGCAAGTAATAATCTTGGACTGAATAAATCCGATTTGTTTGTCAGTAAAGCTTGGGTAGATAACTCCAAATACCTCCGAAGATTTCGTCCACGAGCTCAGGGGCGCGGTTACCCCATAAAAAAACCCACGTGTAAAGTAACTATTCAATTGAGCTCAAAGTCTATTGAGAAGTGAATAAACAAGTGATCGCATATGAATGAAAACAAATTTAGTAGCAAGAAAGAGCTACAAGAGAATAATTTCCTATCAAGTTGAGGAGACACACATATGGGACGAAAGATTCATCCACTTGGTTTTCGACTCGGTGTAAGTTAGAAGCATTATTCTTATCGGTTCGCCCAGAAGAAGGATTATCCAAAGTTTCTTGAAGAGGATAGAAAGATACGCAATCTCGTCGAAAAATATATTCAAAAACATGTAAAAAGTGTTTCCAACTACGGCGGAGTTGGGCATATTGAAATCCAGCGAAAAACAGATCTTATTCAAATTAATATATATACTGGATTTCCTGATTTACTAATTGAGGAACAGAGTTTGGGAATTAGTCAAATGAAGCAGGATCTGAGAAACCTTTTAGGGCTCGAAAGTCAGAATCTCCGAGTAACATTAACTGGTGTTATCCAACCCTATGGAGAACCGAAGATTTTGGCAGAACATGTTGCCTCACAACTAAAAAATAGAGTACCTTTCCGACGAACTATGAAAAAAACCATTGAAATGGCTGGAAGAACCAACGGTGGGGGCATCAAGATACAAATAGCCGGACGTTTGAATGGTAGTGAAATGGCTCGCGTAGAATGGGCTAGAGAAGGTAGAGTTCCCCTACAAACGGTTGAAGCCAACATAAGTTACTGCTATCACCCGGCTCAGACAATTTATGGAGTTTTGGGTATAAAGACCTGGGTATTTCGGGATACTTAACAAATTTTATGCAAGGTAGAGAAAATACTATTTGATAGATCTCAATGCAAACCGGTTAGTTTCATCTTACTTCACCTTCAATTATTTTTATTCCAAGTTTTGAAATATCTTTGCTACGCTTAGTGGGCGACTCGTTGAAAATACAAATTTTTGCCCGTAAAATAAAAGACCTAATTGAAAGTGAAAGTTAAACCCTCCTTTTGTTGATCAGTATTCAATAAACAAGCCCTCAATGCAGGGGAAAATTAGAACTTCTTTCACCACAGAAACTTTCTTTCTCTTTCCATCCGTAGAAAATTTTTCTATGGAAAAGCCGGAATCAGGAAGCACTGTAATAGTATTTCACGGAAATTTGAGGAACTAAGATATCTCAAATTTTTTCCTCGCAACTAGTCGTATGGTTAATTGTCTAACTCTTAATATATTACGTAATGTAGCATGACTACAAAAAAGTCAGGGGAGAGCTTTGAGTCGACTAATACTGGGAACGCCGACTCAATAAAACTGAGATAGAATGTAGTACTACAGCTTCGTTGTCGAAAGAGAGAACCTAAACGTCTGCTCAAAAAGATTGAAACAACGAGGAAACTTCCGAATCTGATTCAACAGTGAATAGTGAGATCTGGTAGTTGGGATGGCGAGGGAAGCTGACAGTTTTTTCTTTGGATCTAACAAGAAAAAAAAAAGTAAAGCTCACTCTCGCCCGTAAATTTAGTGCTAAATTGTAATAAAATTGCTTCTCATAAACAGAAGTGTATGAATGAAAAACTGACGAAGCTCCGCGGGAACTACCAGTATATCGATTTACAATAAGTAAGAAGTGATGTTGCAGTTACGAGGAGCCGGTCGGAAGGAGACTTCCACATCCGGTTCTGTAGCAAAGATGAAAAAAAAAAATTTGTCAGCATCGATTGCAACCCCAGACGAACTAAATACCGTAAGCAACATAGGGGAAGATTGAGGGGAATATCCAGTCGCGGCAACGTAGTTTCATTTGGAAAATATGCTCTTCAAGCCCTTGAACCTGCTTGGATTACGGCTAGACAGATAGAAGCTGGTAGAAGGGCAATAACCCGCCATGCCCGTCGGGGTGGGAAACTTTGGATACGTATCTTTCCGGACAAACCGATCACTATGAGACCGGCCGAAACGCGTATGGGGTCAGGTAAAGGATCTCCAGAATATTGGGTATCCGTAATCAAACCCGGTCGAATAATTTATGAATTAGGTGGGGTGTCAAAAGAAGTAGCTGAGGCTGCCATGTTGATAGCCGCGCACAAGATGCCTATACAGACTCGATTAGTAACTTCGGAAAAATTGTGACCTTTCCATCTAAATCAGTGGGGGGAAGACAATAGGAGGATATTTCCGATGAATGCAACACACAATACCTGCAATTTATTTATGTAATCTATCAAAAAAAAAAAAATAATTAATCAATAACGTTTTTTCCAGCAAAATCTTACTTATTTTGGCAACGAAAGTAATGTCTTACGGGGAAGGGGAAATCGGCCATCTGTTCATGTAATTCTGCTAATTACGTCGGGGTCGTAGTTTCAATAAGTAAATATCTCCCCAATTTACGGAGGTCAAATATATCTATATTTTTCATCGGAATCTAGTAGAGTAATATGTCTGTCACTACGTAAGTATTATTAGCATAGCTCTATCTATCCGTATCTATAGAGATAGATACGGATAGATAGAGCTATGCTAATAAATACATATATAACTAATCTTACCATTTCTTCCTACTAACAAAATCACATGATTCAAATTCAAAGTTATTTAGATGTAGCAGATAATAGCGGAGCTCGCAAGTTGATGTGTATTCGGGTACTAGGAACCGGTAACCGCAAATACGCAGATATAGGTGATATTATTATCGCCGTAGTCAAGGAAGCCGTACCCAACATGTTTTTGAAAAGATCGGAAGTGGTTAGGGCAGTGGTAGTATGCACTCGTAGGGGGTTGAAGCGACGCAATGGAATGGTCCTTGAGTTCGACGACAACGCAGCCGTCATTATCAACCAGGAAGGAAATCCTAGAGGAACTAGGATTTTTGGTCCAGTAGCAAGGGAATTGAGGGAATGTAATTTTGCCAGAGTAGTCTCGTTAGCTCCCGAAGTGTTGTGATAACTAATGAAAAAAAAAAAGAAAGCTCGTTTCATTTCTTAGAACTCAAAGAAACTTCAATTCGTTTAAAAATTTGGGTTTGAAGAATTAATTGTCGAATAGTCCAATACATACACATATACAAATATACAGAAAAATCTATCTATATCTATTCTATCTATATCTATTTAGATAGATACAACTCAATAGGATAGCCAATGAAAATGAGTAGAAAGGAAAGAACCTTTTTTCCGCCTTGAATATCATTTAGATTTTGCCAAGAGGAAAGGCTGAAGATTTTAGGAATTACTAAAGTAAAAACAATTCTAATAATTACCGATTGATATTTCACGAATAATGATGCCATCTCTACCACAGTTACTTCAATCAGAAATGCGAATACGAAAAGAAAAGCTATGACTAGGATACCAGTTACTAAAATGACTAGAGGTATCGTGCAAATCTTACTGGAAGAAGGTTTTTTAAAAAGCGTCACGGAACACACAGAGGGGGGGAAAATCTTTATGGATGTTAAACTGAGATATTTTGGCAAAGAAAAAAAGCCTTACGTGGCAACTATTAGGTACATTAGCAAACCCGGTCTCAGAATCTATTGCGATCATATAAGAATCCCTAAGATCTTAGGGGGCATGGGAATTGCAATTTTATCAACGTCTTATGGACTCATTACAGATCGGGAAGCTAGGCGAAGAAAAACTGGGGGGAAATTCTACGCCATATTTGGTAATTGAAAGGGAGAAACAGAAACAAAAGTTACTTATTTTCACCAGTTACGTTTTCAATGAAAAGAATTTTTTTGGAGAAACCTGTAATGTAAATAGGAGGTTTACTTATTACAAATGATGAAGAAACAGAATCTCATTGACATGGAAGGTACAGTTACAGAATCTTTACCCAATGCCACGTTTTGAGCGTGTTCGGATAATGGATGTCAAGTTTTGACTCATATATCGGGGAGGATGCGACGCAGTTATATAAGAATACTACCAGGAGATAGGGTAAGAGCTGAACTGAGTCCCTATGACCTACCAAGGACGCATCATCTACCGCCTTAGAAGTAGGCATACAAACAATAGTCAGTAGATTTCGGTATCAGTTTAGATTTTCGGCAGTTAACCAAACCACTTCTCTTACCAAATTTCCTATCTTGATTAGATCGAAGAAACATGTAGCAAACCTACAGGTAGATTTACCCAATTAATTCAAGGTTATAGATACGAAAATCCGTGCTTCCATTCGGAAAATATGTGAAAAATGTCGATTGATTCGTAGACGTAGACGAATCATGGTAATTTGTTGCAACTCAAAACATAAACAGAAACAAGGATAATAAATATTTATATCTGAAAAATAATATTAATTAAACAGAGCTTCCCAATAAAAATGATTAATCAATTATGTCAAATAAATCGAGAAAAATTCGTTCACGTGGGGGAAAACGCGGAGTTCAAAAAGGAGTCATTCATATACAGGCGAGTTTCAATAACACTATCATTACCGTCACAGACGTCCGGGGACAGGTAATTATTTGGTCTTCCGCCGGTGCCTGTGGATTTAAGGGAACACGCAAAAGCACGCCATTTGCTGCGCAAGCTGCGGCTGAGAATGCAATTAAAGCATCAGTGGATCGGGGTATGAAACAAGCAGAAGTTATGATGAGCGGGCCCGGACCGGGGAGAGATACCGCTTTGCGAGCTATTCGCAGAAGCGGCATAATCCTCAGTTTCATACGTGACGTGACTCCTATGCCGTATAATGGTTGTAGACCCCCCAGAAAGAGACGCGTCTAACTAGTGATTAGTCACATCAAAAGGAGGGGAAAAAAATTACGTATGCGCAAAAATGAGATGTCGACCTCTAAGCAGCAATTCAGTGGAAATGCCTTGAATCCAAAATAGAAAGTAAGCGGCTTCATTATGGTCGTTTCCTTGTATCTCCCTTTAAAAGGGGTCAAGCCAGTACTGTAGGAATTGCCATGCGTAGAGCCTTGTCACAAGAGATTGAAGGAACAAGCATAACATGTGCAAGATTTTGCGGAGTCGTGCACGAGTATTCCACAATAACGGGTCTTCAAGAGACAATACATGATGCTTTAGTTAATCCGAAAGAGATTGTGCTTAGGGGCGATTCAAAAGAAGATATTCAAGAGGCATTTTCATCTGTAACAGGTCCTAAAGAAGTAACTGCGGGCGATCCATCATTACCACCTGGCGTCGAAGCAATTGACAATTCGCAATATATAGCTACCATTACCCAACCAATATCTCTAACTATTGAATTAGAAATTGAAAAAGATTGCGGATATCGTATAGAAAATCTAGCGAAATCCGGAAAGGGACAATTTCCCATCGATGCTGTATTTATGCCTGTCCGAAACGTGAATTATAGCATCCATCTATTTGGAAGTGGTAGAGCGACGCAGGAAATCTCATTCATTGAAATATGGACTAATGGCAGTCCGACACCACACGAAGCACTTAGGAAAGCTTCTGAAAAACTCATGGACTTGCCAACCACCTTCTTGTATGTAAGGGGCGGAGACGTATCTCTCTTCGAAAATGGCGAAGATTCTCTTGATTTGACGAAATCACCATCTTTACAACCTCAATTTGGTGATACGAATAATTTGGAAGAAAGGGTTTTAGAAAATAGGTTTATTGACCAATTGGAATTACCTGCCAGAGCTTTAAATGTCTTAAAAGGGCCGAAATATACACAATTGCGGATTTGCTTAACTATAGCCGAGAAGATCTGTCAAAATTAAAGAATTTCGGTAGAAAATCTGTGGATCAAGTGTCCGAAGCGTTGTGGGACCGTTTTGCAAAAGAATTACCCGACAAAAAAATAGTTCTCAATCGGCGGAAGTAATAAAAGAAAAATACTATTTCCCTTATCAAACCAAATTTTATTTTACGTATTAGAAGTTTTGGAAGTCTATAATATACCATAAGACCACAGTGGCGACTAGTTGTGCATAAGTAGAAACAAAACAGGTAGATCAGAGAAAACTAAGAAGTTAGGATCAATTTTTTGTTAGGTTACTTCGAAGTAAACAAATGAAAATTTATTATTTGAGAGAAAATATAATTTTTTTTTTTGTTTTTCACCCGAAAACAGACGAGTCTAGGGAAATTTTGCTACAAAGCAAATAGTCCCTAGACTGGATCTAACTATTTATCTTATGTGTAAGAAACAGAGCGGAAGAGAGATACTGAAATAGACCCAAAGTTAGAGATCCCTCTATGGGTAAAGTTGCTCCGATGCCTGACCAGATGGCGGCCACGGTGCCAATTGCAAAGACTGTTGTGGCTACTGGGCGTCGAAACGGATTTTGGAATTTATTAACATTTTCAAGAAAAGGAACGGTCAATAAACCTGCAGGCACCGACGCCATCGGGAGAACACCTAGTAATTTATTTGGTACGGTACGAAGTATTTGAAATACGGGAAAAAAATACCACTCAGGTAATATTTCCAAAGGAGTTGCAAATGGATTTGCCGGTTCACCAACCATTGATGGTTCCAAAACAGCCAGCCCCACAGTACACGCAACAGTCCCTAAGATTACTACAGGAAATATATATGAAAGATCATTTGGCCAAGCAGGTTCTCCATAGTAATTATGTCCCATGCCTTTAGCTAATTTTGCCCGCAAAACAGGATCGTTCAAGTCAGGTTTTTTTGTTATTGGGATGGACTCCTCACTCCCCCGTAAGAATCGAACGTGCGAATTTCTTCCCATACGGCTCGAGCATATACCTCACTGCCCCATTCCGTAATACAACAAGAGAATAGACGCAAAAAGTATTTTGCAGTGTGGCCTTTCATCCGACTCAGCTCAATACCTTAACTAGAAACGAAGCTTCGCAGATTATCTTGTATCCTATAGTTGCGTAACGTATTGTTTTATTTTTGACTTACGCGAAATACTCTGCAGTTGCAACCCTATAGAATTTCAACTCGTTACTACTTTAGCCATCCATTTCTTTAGATCGTTTCTTTACCCCGACGGCGGATATTGTTGCGGAAAATTGGTAGCCGATACAAAAGAAATGTATGTATCGTCTTAGAAGCCGTATATACAAAATTTTGGCGTAGTCCCAGGTCCGGATGTAGAGATAGATTTAGGATTTGACGAGGCCTTCAAAAATCTTCGGTTCGGTCATGGAAAAAGTTCTCCAAACAACTCTCCGAATTCTAGAGAGATGCTTCCACACCCAAGTTTCAAATCTTGATTCCGAAGAAAAGTTGGGGAGAGACGTAGTGGCAGTATCTAACTTGATATCTGCATAGCCTACATATTTATTTTCGCGACGAGTCACACACTCCCATAATCCAATTGTTTTTTCTCTTCCTACTCGATGTCCCGACCGTATTATCCCGGTAGTTTGGGACGACAATTCAATCCGCGAAGTGACTTATTATCTGTAAGTACTTGCGGCAACGGAACATCAATTTACTTAGGAAATGAAAAAGAGGGGGTCCTTTTGATGTGATGTATTTTCTTTGGACTTATTTATTGTGAAAAAAAAGATATTACAAGGGACCCGAAATGCCTTGTTTACGAATCGTTAGAAAATGCATCGGCATAAAAACGGCAGTAAGAAGCGGCAAGACAAAGGTGTGTAAACTGTAGAAACGAGTTAATGTGGATTGTCCAACACTCACACTTCCCCGTAACGATTCTACTAATGAAGATCCTATAAAGGGAATGGCTTCGGGTACACCTGTCACGATTTTAACGGCCCAGTAACCAATCTGATCCCAGGGTAAGGAATATCCAGTTACGCCGAAAGAAACGGTTAATACAGCTAAAATCACTCCAGTAACCCAAGTCAATTCACGAGGTTTTTTGAATCCCCCAGTTAGATAAACACGAAATACATGCAGAATCATCACAGGTACCATCATACTTGCTGACCAACGGTGAACAGAACGAATAAGCCAGCCAAAATTTACCTCAGTCATTGTATATTGAACAGAAGAAAAAGCTTCCGTAACAGTTGGACGGTAATAAAAGGTCATAGCAAAACCGGTAGCTATTTGAACTAAAAAGCAGGTTAACGTGATTCCTCCCAAGCAGTAAAATATGTTCACATGTGGAGGGACGTATTTACTAGTAATATCATCCGCAATTGCCTGAATTTCGAGGCGCTCTTCAAACCAGTCATATACCTAGCAGGATAGGTAAGCCTATGTAGCTCCCTCTTTGTAAACTGCACATGAAGATTTGTCTTCATACAGCTTAGGCGAGAATGGATTCTTAGAGCCGTTCCCTCTCTCGAGTAAGGTGTCCTTTGCCGGTACTTCGCCATTTGTTTTGTAAAGAAGGGGGCGACGGCGGAGATCCAAAAACCTCGAAACTAAATCCCGCCTCAATCTCATGTTAGCCTGTACTCCCTAGAAACCGGTAGTGTTAGCGTCTTGAGAAATCTTTTTACCTTATCAATGTATCTATCCCCAAAAATTGGTGGAGAACAAGTGTAATACATACATGGATAGATCTTATCTCGTTTTAATCTGATTGGTTGAATAATCACGAAACCTTAGATTTTCACTATATATCGACAAGATACCCTATTTATTTGATTGGTGGCTGAGAAGACCCGCTGGGCATCAAATCCTCTACCAGTGTTTCGTAATTACACGAGCCTGTAAATGTCCTGCATATTTGTATCTCTCTCCCCCAACCCAATGTGAGAAGGAACCGGTTGAGAGCAATTTCATGGATAATTTCTCGATTGGGCGTCGAGTCAGTAATATTAGGTAGCAACTTTGTCACGAAACTTAAACAGTAAATTGGTGTAAATTAATCCTAGTTTAAAATTTCTAATACAAATTTCTCGCGTTTCGGGTAATAATCATTAATCGGCTACCCGGCCAGACATCAGTGGTAAAAAAAAAACTAGTAGTCGAAGAAATGAAAGAAAAAAAAAAATTCTTATTTATTGAATCGGATTAATTGCGGCGAATCACACACCCATATTGCTAAAAGATCTGAAATAGGAGAGGAAAAAAATTACGCGATTCAACTACCTCTTCGATTTTCGATGTCTCTTACCAAGTCCCCAGCTGTTGTTTTTGCAGCTGCGGGGCTTGGGTCGGTCCTTTTTACCAGCTAATTGCAATACCGTCCAACAAGACGGAGGAGTTATAAATTTCCAAAATAGTAACTAGAAATATGGCGAATAGAGCCATGAAAAATCCCATCAAGGGAGTAGTTCCCCAACCAGGAGCAACTTTCCCATATTCCGAATTGAGCGGTTTCAAAACCATCCCTAAAAAACTTATTTTGGGTTTCCCTTTAGGAGTTTCATCAAGAACTTTCGTAGCCATAGACCCTGCTCAACTGGTTGAAATTTGCTGACTTTGTATAATAGTATACCGAGTGGTAATTAAAATCTATTGGGTCATATGGCAACGGAAACCGCAACTTTGGTCACTACTTTTTTATCCCGTTCACTTGTTAGCTTTACCGGTTACGCCTTATATACCGCTTTTGGTAAACCGTCCAAAGAACTAAGAGATCCTTTCGAAGAACATGAAGATTAATTGGAGACCTTCCTCTCCATAAATTGGAGAAGAAGGTCTCCAATTAATCTTATTTTCCTTGTCTCGACAATTTCGTTGATAAGACAGAAATGTGTGTCTATTTTCTAGGTTGAGGCAAAGGAATCTTTTGTTTATTTACCTCTGTTAGGCACCTTAGGAGGTTCTCGAAAAAAAATTGCGAAAAAAATTATACCTGAAGTGGCTACCAGCAAAAATGTGTAAACCAGTGCTTCCATGGGTTAGGGAATAAATTGGTGTTTTTAAAAAATCTCTCTCGTACTAATTAGTAGGTATCACTCCAGTAGAATTTCATTTCATCAGCTTGAATCCGAAGTGGTTAAACCTATTCAATTAAAGTAATTAATTGAATCTTGAAAAAGAAATATTTTTCGATCCAATTTTTCTTTGATCCGGCCAAGTAACTGGTATAGAGAAAGAGGAATTCCCTAATTATCGAGTTCGACGGGATCTGTAAGAAGAAATCCTCTAAACGGCTTGTTTTTTGGTACTTGGGTCTCCTAACTTCTGAAATGCACCAAATTCAACTTGGGCGTCCAAATCGGGGTCGATGCCGGCAAAAACGTCTCTAAACAAAGTTCTTGCGCCATGCCAAATGTGGCCAAAGAAAAAAATGAGAGCAAATGTGGTGTGACCGAAAGTGAACCAACCCCGTGGACTACTTCTGAATACACCATCCGATTTTAAAGTCGCACGATCAAATTCAAAGATTTCGCCCAATTGAGCACGCCTAGCATATTTCTTTACTGTGGCAGGGTCACTAAAGCTGGCGCCATCTAATTCGCCACCGAAAAAGTCTACGGTTACACCCACTTGCTCAACACTGTATTTTGATTCCGCTCGTCTGAATGGTACATCAGCTCTTACGACACCTTCTCCATCTACCAAGACGACCGAAATGTTTCAAAGAAGGTTGGCATACGGCGTACAAACAGCTCACGTCCTTCCCTATCCTTGAAAAGGGCATGACCTAACCAACCGACAGCTATGCCATCTCCGTTGTCCATTGCACCCGCCCTAAACAATCCACCCTTCGCAGGATTGTTGCCAATGTAATCATAAAAAGCCAATTTTTTCCGGAATCTTTGACCAAACTTGGGATAAGCTGAGATTTTCAGCTTCGCCTAATCGTATTCGTCTTTCTATCTCTTGTTGAAAATATCCTTGATCCCATTGGTAGCGGGTAGGGCCAAACAATTCAATCGGAGTGGCGGCGGATCCGTACCACATGGTTCCAGAAACTACGAAGGCGGCAAAAAAGACGGCGGCAATACTGCTAGATAATACGGTTTCAACGTTTCCCATGCGTAAAGCTTTGTACAACCTCTGGGGAGGGCGGACACTTAGATGGAACAATCCGGCGAGTATACCTAACACTCCTGCTGCTATATGATGCGACGCTATTCCGCCTGGAATGAATGGATCGAAGCCCTCAGCCCCCCAAGCCGGGTCTACGGGTTCCACTTTTCCAGTTAATCCGTATGGATCTGAGATCCAAATGCCGGGACCAAATAAACCAGTTACGTGAAACGCCCCAAATGAAAAACAAAGTACTCCTGAAAGAAATAGGTGAATTCCAAATATCTTAGGTAAATCCAGGGATGGTTTTCCCGTACGATCGTCACGAAATAGATCCAGGTCCCAATATACCCAGTGCCATATAGCAGCTAGAAACAGCAAGCCAGATAGTATGATATGAGCTGCGGCTACGCCTTCGTAACTCCAGATACCCGCGTCTGTTGAGGTATCTCCTGTGATAATCCAACCCCCCCAAGATTTTGATACCCCAATGCGAGTCATAAAGGGAATGACAAACATACCCCCTGCCTCCACATTGGATCGAGAACGGGGTCAGATGGATCAAAAACCGCTAATTCATATGAAGCCATCGAGCCCGCCCAGCCGGAGACCAAAGCTGTATGCATCAGATGTACGGAAATTAGACGACCGGGGTCGTTTTAATACGACGGTGTGAACGCGATACCAAGGCAAACCCGTGAAAAACCCCTTTCTTGAATATTGGAGACAACTGATCACTGCGTAACTTTCTTGCAATATAATATAGGGTTACATCCTAGGGAAATGAGAGAGAGGTTGCCGTACAAAACACTTAAAAAAAAAAAAGATATTCTGGCTCGTAGTTAGAGCGACAGAGTGGGAGGGAAACGAACAATGTTTTTAATCTTCGACGAGAAACCTAATTTTTATTTGTTTTGCCTATTTGATTGTACCAAATATGTAGCTGCATCGGGACAAGCCAGCAACTCCCCCCCCCGGATAGGGATGGAGGCGTGAATATTTTAGCATTTTCATTCCCCATGTAACAACGTAAGGATTGGTCCCATCAGGATTAGATAATATCTGCCAGAATTGGAGATCTAACGACCCATGCCGTAAAACGTGTTACAATGTGAAATAACTTAATAATTATCGACCCAACTCCTACTTACGCCCACAATTCAGAGGTAACTCCAAGACGTTTTGATAATTTCTATATGCCAATTGGTGTTCCAAAAGTGCCCTTTCGTCTACCCGGGGAAGAGGATGCAGTTTGGGTTGACGTATAGTCCAACTTGTCGGGTATGTCGAGGCCGGTGGAACCGTCTCCACCATTTTTTTGCCAATTGACTTGTACCTACCATGCTGAAATCAAATATTCCACCAGTAATCAAATGGATGGAAAAAAAAAAAGAATCTGCCAATTGAAGTGTTAGCTGTCGGAATCTATGGCTAGTTGAAATGAACAAGTCGTTTAGGCCCCGGTCACTTGATCCCAAAGATCGATCGTGCCAAAGATACGTGCGAAACAATAGCGGAACAAAAAAATTATTTATCTATTTGAACATTGAACAGGTTTTTTTTTTTTTTTTTTTGAACCTATGAGATGTGAAAATAGATAGAATGAAATGGAGAGAAAAAACTACTTGTTCCATATGTACGAGTAGTGATCAAGATTTATCCCCTTCGGGTAGTAAATGAACCTAAGGATTCCTTGTATTAGAAGGAAGGCCTCAATGTCGGACAGAAATGAATTGGTGCGGGGGAAGAATTTGGCACAATCGGTGCACCAACTGCCAGTTGCAACGTAGTTCAAGATGTTCAAAACAAACGGGCCAGACAAACTTGAACGAAAAAGCGAGATTGCCCCAATTGGGCAGGATTGAAAACTTGGTGTAGAAAAATCCATCCTTTCCCGCGCCTCCACCCTGCTCCTATTTCCTCTTGCGGAAGCCATTAGAGCCGTATGTTTCCAACAATACCTACACGGTTCCGGGGGGGGGGAACCTATCCCGATCAACCGGCTTTATCGAGAAAGGCTTCTTTTCCTAGGTCAACAAGTCGATGACGAAATTGCCAATCAACTTATTGGTATCATGATGTATCTAAATAGCGAAGATCAGGCCAAAGATATGTATTCGTATGTAAATTCCCCCGGCGGGGCAGTATTAGCCGGAATATCTGTTTACGACGCGATGCAATTTGTTGTACCAGATGTACATACTATTTGCATGGGACTCGCCGCTTCAATGGGATCTTCTATTTCGGCTGGAGGAGAGATTACCAGACGTATAGCACTGCCCCACGCTTGGCGCCAATGATTTGTCTAAATTAATATTTTGCCTTCGCTCGATTGAGGTAACAATAGCATGGCAACCAGTACTTAGTGATTTTCTCCACACCACACATATTTAGTTAAAATTAAAATAGCGAAGTACTGAAAAGATAAACGGAATCAAGGAAATCTTTTTAACTCGTGTTAGATTTGCCATAGATTAAATTCAATATATCTTAGCGTCATAAGTCATATAAGATATATGGTGTATCAAAATCCTAACTTTTTTTTTCTTCTCCTTCCAGTAAAAAACAGAATTTGGGATTCGAACAGTGTTGATTCCTTCGTCCATCGGGGTATACATAGCAAACTTCGGGATTGCAAAGGCAATTAAGTGACGGAGCCATCGTAGTACTCCATAGGGAAGGATGGTGAAATACAACAATGCCATTTCATACATGTAGTATGGAAAGAGTGAGGGAGGGACCGACAACGAAGTAAGCAAAGGCCTGCAAAAGAACGATTAATTCCTAAATAGAAATCAATATAGTTATAGATTTCTATTTATTTACTTATAAATTTATCAAAGTAGGCAAACTTCGTTGGCTTTAAACTGCAGTTGTATGAGGTAGCCGTATGCAGAATATCTGCTTGTACAGTTAGACTTAATCAGAGTCACCTAATCAGGGTGATGATTCATCAACCCGCTAGTTCATATTATGACGGACAGGCTGGAGAATGTGTCATGGAAGCGGAGGAAGCGTCGAAACTACGTGATTGTATAACCAAAGTTTATGCCCAAAGAACTGGCAAACCTTTGTGGTTAATTTCCGAGGACATGGAAAGAGATGTATTTTTGTCAGCGGAAGAAGCCCAGGATTACGGTGTTGCGGATCTAGTAGCGGTGGAAAATGTTTCACGCTGAAGATTCATTGAAAAAAAAAATTACCCGAAATTCAATTTTTTTTTTCTTCGCAGTTTCATGTATTTTAAGTTAATGATTCACCCCTTTAGAAGCAGATAGAAACAGATTTGCAAAGTTATTTCTGATAGGTCGGAAATATAAAGGTCTTATTGGGTGTGAAAATGCGTCAAATTTTACCAATTGGTTGAGAATCTTTCAAACCGGATCAATCTTCTGCGTTTTCAAGCATGCCGACAAACCAACAACTTATTAGGAAGGCGAGGCAACGGCTGGAGAGTGGGACGAAATCCCCCGCTCTTCGTGGGTGCCCCCAACGGCGGGGAGTGTGTACTAGGGTATGTGTGACTTGTTTGGATCGAGAACCTAAACTATTTGGAGATCAATGCTGCAGGATAATCTACCAGATGAAGTGGTAAAAAATTCATAATCCACCTGTTTCGATGGGAAATAGCAATTCGTGGTTGAAATCGGTGCGAACCCGATCTTTTCAATTTGGGAAGGTGGAGGTAAATCGGTAATAATAAAAATTTAGTTATCAAACGAAGTCGGGCTGGGCTGGTGGTATCAACTTTCACACCTACTTTGCCAATTACACCTCGGCGGCAACAACTAGGGTCAGCCATTCTGCTAACCCCCGGATAAAATATCGCAACTATACATATGATTTCCTTTATCAACTAAGAAATCTGATTCAAAAAGCGTCAAGAAGCTGAGTGAAATATTGGGGATCGTGCGGCCCCACCAACAGTAGTTCCACTTATCCGATCTCGGAACAAGTCTATACTCCGGTATATAGGGGGGATCCAACTGCCAAGACAAATTGACCACGGAAACATCGGATTCTGTAACATTTTTGGTACAACGTATGCCTTTTAGCCTAGTAGGCGGGAAGGTGAGTATCGGAGTACTTGCGGAAAGGAAAGCCGGAGTAGCAAAAGCCATTGGAATATCTAATTCTCACATGAGGTAAGAATAAAAAGAGAAAAAGGTATTGCAACTTACTTACACCCCTCGCAGAACATGAGGCAACTAGTTTGAAGGATACATGGTATGTGGCGTTGAAACCCTTAACAAGCAAAGTAGAAATCTGCGGTTGGGGTTTCAAAAACTTCAATGAGTTATTTGAGTAATTATGCTTTGAAGATACGGAGTTTATCACTCCCAAAATTGACATCTCTAGTTACGGATGTTGAAGTAAAACTATTAAAGAAATGGAAGAACTAGAAAATCAATAGATTATTTTTTTTTTTATGAAAATCTGAGATTTTTGTGAGGCTATACGTATAACGACTAGAGTAAAACGAGGATCTGTGGCTCGGAAGTATCGCAAAAACATTCTCGATTTTGTGTCCGGTTTTCGGGGGGCTCATTCAAAATTGTTTAGAACGGCAAACCAGCGAAGGGGTAGGTCTTTAGCTTATGCTTATGTAGATAAAAATAATAGCAAAAGAGCCTTTCGCCGTCTCTGGATTGCTCGGATTAAATGCAGCAGCGCGGAGAGATGGAATTACCCACAGTTCGGTAATTCATAGTTTGTACAAAAATCGGATTGCCTTGAATCGCAAGACACTTGCTCAAATCGCTACTCCAGATGCCTACTGTTTTTCTATGATCATAGAAAAAGTTAGCAAAATAAAAATTTGATGATCCGCGGCGGTAAAGTTACGCCTCTCACTCATTTAGACAGAAGACGAACCCATTCTGCGAAAGCACATTTGAGGTGCATAAAATACCACAGTCAGTGGAGAGGCCTTTCAGCAGCCGGAGAGGTCAGCTTGGCTTATGTGCCAACACAGGACAACCTTCTTGCAGATCTTTTCACAAGGCATTATCTTGTGAGATATTCAAAGCTTTCGGCAAATCTTTGGGCTTAACTCCTCTTTGTGGACTAATAATGTCCTCAGGGCGTGGCACTTCCCTATACTCTATGTGCCAACTCTCATTGATCGCATCTCTCCTAGGGAGGATTTGTTATCGTATACATGTGGTAGTGACGTTGTCAGGAGTTTTTTGGAGCAAGGAATTGCGCATATGTACATACACATGCATGGTGCATCAAATAAGGAATTGCCCATTTTCCAGAGCCAGGTGGTTATGTGGGGCCCACATGTGTACAGGTAGGACAGGGTGTACATAGTGCATCGATTTTCACTATTATCAGTACCACTGTGATTTTTCTACAATAAGGAGGACTTTGTAGCGCGTAAAAATTCTCGTGAAGCTATCCGCGGACCGACGACGTGAGGTCAGCAGGTGCGTCAGATGGCATCTAGTGGCGTCAGGAGGGCGAACGAGGTCAATATTTCCACGCGGATGAGGACGGACACAACGTGGGTGTTTTCTGGTGAGAGTTATGCAGAAAGGTCATCATTAGGACCACTTTCTGGGGCCACTTCACGTGGTGGCGAGACGCATTATTGGAAAAAGCTGAGTGACAGGTGTGCGTATGGATGCAAAAAGGTGACAACTATGCACTGCGAGGTCAGTTTTTGGCCTGTTCGGGGTCCGTTTGAGGTCATCTAAAAGACCAAGGGTGCCCAACTAATAAATCTAAGTGTGGGAACTGGAAAAACAGAGAAAAGACCAGAAAAAACGTGGAGAAGAGAGGAGGAACAGCCGCAGGTGTGTTTTTGCTCATTTTGGAGCCTGTTTTGGCCGTAAAGTGCTCATCCGAGGTCGGATTTGAGCACTTTGACATTGTAGACTGGGTTTTGGGCCGTTCCGGACGCGATGGCGCTGTCCATTTTGCCAAACTCCTCACTCTTTTTCTTGCTGTTTTTTGTGTAAGTTCCTCCTATGAGCGAAGTTTCTTCTCCAGTTTGTGATTGTATCTGGTATCTTTTACCCATATTGTGTGAGCTGTTTGCCCCATTGGTGTTGGCCCAAGCTCATTTGTATCTAAACATCATAAATTCTCCTCTTTTGAGCTGAGTTTTTTGGGTGTGTGTGTGTGTGTGTTGTGTCTGTGTGGAGTGGGCAAGTGGATAGTCTCTCTCCTCTCACTCCAGAGGTGTGTTCCCTGTCTCGGCCAGGTGTGTTGTGTAAGCCGAGTGGTGCCCCATAGTGTGTGTGTGTGTATCTTCCCAAGAGTGTGTGTCGGGTCGTTATAGAGGCGCTCTGTGTGTTTTCATCCCGCTCACATTCTTTTGGCGCCCTCACGGAGGATCTTCTTCGAGTACCTTCTGCTTCGAGCTACGAGCTTCGAGCTTCGGGATTACAGGTTGCAGGTTGCAGATTACAGATTACAGGTTACAGGTTACAGGGACAGGGACAGGGACAGGTACAGGTAAAGGTGATTCACATAGGTACAGGTAGCTGGAGCACCCTTTTTGTGACCTCGCCATAGGCTATGTACTGGTGATTCCTACTTGATGCTCGGGTTCTATTGTTGACAGTTTATGCATACATAGACAGTCTATATTTTGGTTCTCATTGCTCTACTTCTGGGGAAACTCTGTCGAAATTTTCCCAAGTTATGATGGCTGGTTTTTTGGTATTTTGAGCCATTTATGCTGTTATGCTGCTGAAATTTTGGCAAAATCAGAGGTTGAGTCAGGTGTGCCTTCTTGGGAGCTTCATGGT
Source organism: Adiantum capillus-veneris (assembly GCF_014529385.1). Lineage (NCBI taxonomy): Eukaryota > Viridiplantae > Streptophyta > Polypodiopsida > Polypodiales > Pteridaceae > Adiantum > Adiantum capillus-veneris. The sequence goes on from NW_028221440.1 coordinate 3,245,213, forward strand.
TGGCTTTAATGGATGATCAAAATGGCCCTCAGTTCACTCCTTTTCATTTAACTCAAAGAATTCAGATTAATGTTCATGTGTCCAGGAAGATCTTTTTCCAGCAGCGCATAGTCTTTATGTTTGGGCCAAGAAGATTGAGAGAGATCCTGGAATGTCCTTTGCCTGTTGTCATTCCGATGATCAACTATGAAAACTCATTTGATGTGCATGTGTTTGTCCTTATCTAAAGTTGAGCTCCATTGAAGTTTCTGGGGATTGGGTAGTCAAAAGTTTTGGGTTCTTGCACGTGTGTTCAAAGGGGTTCTCAAAGCATTGTAACTTGGGTAGCCATGGCTTTCTCTTATCCGGAGTTTCATGGAAGAAGTGATGAAGATGTGGAAGAATTTTTGGAAAAGATGGAGGTTGCCTGCATTAGCAACCAGATTCATGACCCTACGCAAATGTTACGCCTTCTCCAAATTTGTTTGAAGAGTGATGCACGAGTTTGGTCCAAGGCATTTGAAGAGGAGTTGCGTGCAGCAGATCCACCTATAAGATTGAGTTGGGACAATCTAAGGCATGGATTGGAAGTGGAGTTTGTGAAGATAGAAGATCCTGACAAAGTGTGGCAAGAAGTACAAGGTTTGGTGCAGAAGGAAGGTGAGCCAGTAGATGCGTACATACGTAAGTTTTCATTGGCATGGGAGCGAATGTGCAAGGCTTTAGCACCACAGGTACCCCCGCCTGACATGATGAAGAAGGACAGGTTCTTAGCTGGTCTTTGGGAGAATATACGTTGGAGAGTGGAGCTAAAGAAGCCTAGGACATATGAAGATGCACTAGAGGTAGCAAGGAACAAAGAGTGGAAGCTGAAGAAAATGAGCCAGTTAGGGGTGGAGTCTTTGCCAATGAGGTCTGAATTTCAGCCTATAGAGTCTTTACAAGGGCGCATGTCAGGGGTTCATCATGAACCAGTAGTTCCTGTTACTACTCAGGTTATGCCAGCAATGGTCACTACAGCAGTGCAAGATGATGGGCTAAGGCAAGACATGAGGCAAATGGTAGATTTGATGAAGAATCTCAGCCTAAACATGCTAGGTCAAGTGGGAAATAATCGAGGTCGAGGGAGGTTTGCAAATCAGCCAGGAGGTGAAGAAAGGCCTAGGAATGGTGTTGGACAAAGCAATGGTAGGTTTTGGAGGCAGACGCCCACATGTTATAATTGTGGAGAGTTGGGTCACATCAGCCCGCAATGTGATAAGCCACCAAGGATGGGGAAGACATGTATCCATTGCCAAGACAGGTGCTAACTAGGTCAAATGATTATGGCATCGAAATTAAGGGAGACGAAGGAACCAGTGGACTGACCCAGGAGGAAAAAGGGAAGACAAAAGTGCTAAGTGTAGTCACCTTAGAAGGCATCAAAGCTAGAGGATACATTAGTGATGCCTATTGGGAAGAGGACGACAGAGGAAAAGGAAGGAAGAAGTGTCCCAGGTCCTAGTAAGAAGAAGGGAAAGAGCCATGAAGGCGAGGATGTCAAGGCCAAGAGGAAAAGGAGAGTTCGTCGAAAGTTTCATGTTTCAGATTTTCCACTAGGGGATGGGCAATTAAGCTATGACTTGAAGGAGGATCTGACGAGCAGGAAGGCAGATATTACTTTTGGGCAGCTTATAGAGATGGTGCCTAAGCTAAAGCGACAGTGGAAGAGGATGGTTAACCCAATGGAGAAAGAGCCAGAGAGAGGTTCAGTGAAGGTGTTGGCAATGGACGAGCTACCAGACATTTGTCCAATAGTAGATGTGTGGCATAAAAGGAAAAATTTGGGACAAGGTTATGTGGATGGCGGAGCCCAAATATGCGTCATAACACACTCATGCGTTGAGAAGATGGGTCTCACAGTGGCTGGGGTGTCAGGTTTTCGGATCAGATTGGCAAACCATCAAAAAGTAAAATGCTTGGGTGTTGTAAAGAGCTTAGAAGTGGAGGCATATGATGCAAAGGCAGTGGTTGATTTTCATGTGATGCCAGCAGGGTTGGGAGCATATCCTATTATACTGGGCAGACCATGGTTACGTGCAGTGGGAGCTGTTCAAGATTGGCGACATGGTACGATTAGCCTCTATGGAAAGACAGGTACCAAGAAGCTTTATAATATGGACACAAGGAAACGATTAGAGGAGCTTTATGAAGATGAGGATGAGTCTAGTGATGAAGACTCTTCCACGGTGACAGATGAGGACAGTGATAGCACTACCAGCAGTGATGAGGATGCTGATGTTGCATTTCTTTTGATGGATAAAGAAATCCAGGAGTGTGGTTTAGTCGCATTTGCGAATGAAGTTGAAGATGAAAGTGAAGGGCCTTATGAAGTGATTGAAGGGTTGATGCAAAACAAGGTTGAGTTGTCAAAGAAGCAGGATTAATGACACAAATGATTAGTGGAGACCTCTCAACTATGGAGAAGGATATATATTTGCACATGCTGGCTAGTTTTCCTGATTTGTTCATTACTTCATATGAAGAGATCAGAGGGTTCAAGGGTGAAGAGATGCATATAGAGCTGAAAGAAGGTGCTAAGCTAGTGCGGCAAAGGCTAAGAAGGATGGGTCAAGAGCAAATGGAAGCCTTGTGGGTAGAGGTGGACAAGTTATGGAAGGCAGGGTTCATAGTTCCAGTGGAGACCACAGAATGGGTGAGTCCAGTTGTAGTCAGTCCAAAGAAGGATGGGAAGTGGAGAATTTGTGTGGATTTTAAACCCTTAAACGCAGCCACTAAGAAGAACCCATATCCTCTTCCATTCATCGATCAGATCTTAGATTCAGTGGCAGGTTATGAGAGGTACAGTGTGTGTGATGGTTTTTCAGGCTATTTTCAATTGAAGATTGCTCTTAAAGACCGCACAAAGACAACTTTTATTACGCCATGGGGCTGCTATTGCTACACAGTATTGCCATTTGGGTTGTCAAATGGACCTTCCTTCTATCAAGAGAGAGCAAATTGGGTGTTGGAACCATTCATTGGTAGTTGTGTTAAAGCTTTTATGGATGACTTCTGTGTCTATAGCAGTAGGGCTGATCACCATGAGAAGCTGCAGATGGTATTGGCTCGATATGATGAATGTGGAGGACAACTAAATCCAAAGAAGTGTCATCTAGCACAGCCAAGGGTGAAGTTATTGGGCCATATGGTGTCAGAAAATGGCATTGAGGCTGATCCAGATAAGGTGAAGTCTATTATTCTTCTTCCATCACCTATGAGTACGAAGCAATTGGCAACCTTTATACACAAAGTGAAGTACATGGCACGGTTTATTCCATTGTCTTCGCAGCTTCTTTATCCATTACAGCAAGTGGCAAAGCATGATCCATTGCAATGGGATGACAAGTGTGAAGAAGTGTTTCAAGAGGTGAAAGAGGTGTTAGGGGGTTGTCAGCCATGCAGGCTCCTGATTGGGAGAAAGTTTTTTATGTAAATCCATCAGTAGGGGATGATGCCATTGGAGCCATGCTATTGCAAAAGGGGAAGGGCAGCCATTATATGAGGCCAGTGTATTGTGCAAGCCGAGTGAAGTTGGTAGCGGAGAGAAAGTTATCGGAAGTAGAGCTAGTGATGGCCAGTGTAATATTTGCTTGTCGACGATTTCGTCATTACTTGCTACCACGGCCTTTTGTTTTCTTGACGAGTTATGCCTTTTTGCCACAGTTAATTAATGGTATTAACATGTCAAATGTGGTGAAGAAATGGGTAATTGAGCTGCAAGAGTTTGAGTTCTCTTTTCTAGTGGACGATAGTACAAGGGCTACCCTAGCTGATTTGTTGACCTACAAGGAGAATCCCCTTATTGTTAAGGAAGAGGTGGTGAGAAAGGTAGTTGAAGAAGTGCCACAGATCAGCAATGCACATGTGTTGTTCTTTGATGGTTCATACAGAAAGAGCCACGATGCAGCTTCAGGGGGTATAGCACTTTATGATCCAGAGGGGAAGCTAGTATGCAAGAGAGGGTTCAAATTGGATGCGCATAGTAACAATGAGGCTGAATATGCTACATTGGAAGCCGGATTACACATTTGTTTGAAGCATGGGGTTCGAAGGTTGAGCATAAAAGGTGATGCCTTGTTAGTGGTGAAGCAAGTGCTGGGTGTGTGGAAGAGCAAGAACACCTCATTGAAGGAAATGTGCTTTAGAATTAAAGGCCTGTTAAAAAAGTTTGAAGCATGGAGCATCAAACACATTGAACGTGCTCTAAATGGAGAGGCACATGAAGCAGCTCAAGGCATGATTGGGGAGCTATTTGTGTTGAGGACCACTTTACCTCTTTATCATGGCCAGGAAAGTTTGGCTTAAGAAGAGGAGTTTTTGCTAACAAGAATCATTCCAAAGGAGATTCAGAAGTCTAAGAAGTATGGCTTTGTGCGTAGAGCATACAGGTACAAATTGATTGGTGATGTCTTATACATGAAAGGGGCTGATCTCGTGTTGAGGCGTGTACCTTGGCGGGAGGAGCTTTACAGAGTGTTGGAAGAGAATCATGAAGGTGCATGTGGTGGCCATTTTGCTCTAAAGATCACCTTGCATAAGATTTTGCAAGAGGGGTATGTATGGCCTAGTTTGCACAAGGATGTTCACCATTGGTGTAGGTCTTGCAATAGGTGTCAAGCGTTTGGGAAGAGAGTGTTGAAGCCAGAGCTACGAAAAACCATTATGGCGTTTGATGTGTTTGAAAAGTGGGGGATTGATGCAATAGGCCCGTTACCTATCACAAGCAGGGGCAAAAGCTATATTTTGACGGCAGTGGACTATCTTTCTAGATGGGCAGAGGCTATAGCAGTAAAACAGATCACTGCAAAGGATGTGGCAAAATTTGTGTATGATGAAATATGTTGCAAGTTTGGGGTGCCATTAGAGCTACTTTCAGATAAGGGGCCAGGATTTAGAGCTAAACTACTAGACTTCTTATGCACAAAGATGAAGATTAAGCATCAACATACCACTCCTTATTACCCGCAGTGTAATGGCTTAAATGAAAGATTCAATGGTGAGCTGGTACAAATTCTTTCTAAAGTGACAGAGCACCAAGGAAAGAATTGGGATTTGGAATTGCCTAGTGCATTATGGGCTTATCGTACTTCGGTGAAGACAGGTACATGGTTTACTCCATTTCATTTGGTGTATGGAAAGGAAGCACTATTGCCTGTGGAGGTAGAGTTGCCTGCGGTGAAGATGTTAGAGAAGTTGCTTGGGCCACCTAGTGATGCATTCAAAGAGAGGCTCTTGCAGTTACAAGAGGTTCAGTTGGATAGGATGAGCGCATTGGAGCATTATGGGCAGATGCAGGATAAGGCTTTGGCAAAGATAAATGAAAAGGTCAAAAGTAAGGGTATCAAGAAACATGACTTGGTTTTGCGCTACAACAGTAAGCTGGACAACACCTTCCAAAAGAAGTTTCAAATTAAGTGGGAAGACCCTTTCAAGGTAGTAGAGTGTTTTCCAAATGGCACATATCAGCTGGCTAACCGCGGGCCGACGACGTGAGGTCAGCAGGTGCGTCATATGGCATCTAGTGGCGTTAGGAGGGCAAACGAGGTCAATATTTCCACGCGGATGAGGACGGACACAACGTGGGTGTTTTCTGGTGAGAGTTATGCAGAAAGGTCATCATTAGGACCACTTTCTGGGGCCACTTCACGTGGTGGCGAGACGCATTATTGGAAAAAGCTGAGTGACAGGTGTGCGTATGGATGCAAAAAGGTGACAACTATGCACTGCGAGGTCAGTTTTTGGCCTGTTCGGGGTCCGTTTGAGGTCATCTAAAAGACCAAGGGTGCCCAGCTAATAAATCTAAGTGTGGGAACTGGAAAAACAGAGAAAAGACCAGAAAAAACGTGGAGAAGAGAGGAGGAACAGCCGCAGGTGTGTTTTTGCTCATTTTGGAGCCTATTTTGGCCGTAAACTGCTCATCCGAGGTCGGATTTGAGCACTTTGACATTGTAGACTGGGGTTTTGGGCCGTTCCGGACGCGATGGCGCTGTCCATTTTGCCTTTTGCCAAATTACTCACTCTTTTCCTGCTGTTTTTCTGTGTAAGTTCCTCCTATGAGCGAAGTTTCTTCTCCAGTTTGTGATTGTATCTGGTATCTTTTACCCATATTGTGTGAGCTGTTTGCCCCATTGGTGTTGGCCCAAGCTCATTTGTATCTAAACATCAGAAATTCTCCTCTTTTGAGCTGAGTTTTTTGGGTGTGTGTGTGTGTGTGTGTGTGTCTGTGTGGAGTGGGCAAGTGGATAGTCTCTCTCCTCTCACTCCAGAGGCGTGTTCCCTGTCTCGGCCAGGTGTGTTGTGTAAGCCGAGTGGTGCCCCATAGTGTGTGTGTGTATCTTCCCAAGAGTGTGTGTCGGGTCGTTATAGAGGCGCTCTGTGTGTTTTCATCCCGCTCACAACGTGTGTGAACACACTTAGGACCGTCGGGGCTTTTTTCCCTCACTAGGATTTTTTTCCCCCGTTCATTGTATATATGCCCATCACTCTAGGGATATCTTATCTTTCCATTGCACACTAAGTAAAAAATTCTCTATTGTGTGCCTTGAGTTTCCTTCATCTTCTCCAAGCTGTGTATGTTTTCCTACAACCCTAATTCCAACATCTTTTAAATCCTTAAGCCAATCAATGAGATGGCTTATCAATTGAAATTTCCCAATCACAAGGCCTTCCATGTGAGCTTACTTAAGCCTTACAAAGGAGAGCCACCTCAAGAAGCCATCATTGAAGATCCTCCGGAATTTGAAGGTCAAGAAGAGGTACCCAAACCCGAGTATATCCTATGACATGAAGACAAGGTCTTGCAAGATGGTAAGATTATCTGATGGTATCTTATTAGATTAAAAAATTATCCTTTTGAAGATGCTAGATGGATGCAAGGAATCCAACTTAAGGATAGTATGCACCTTGTTAAGGCTTACAATGACTCACTTGAGTAAGCACATGTAAATGCATATAATGTACAAAGTTTTTGTCTTACATGAATCTCTTTCTCTTATTGTGCACAAATTTTAAGGTATACATGCTTATGATCATAATGGTGGTGGTGACTACATCTCCCAAGCACCAAGTAGAACTTGTCAATCTACTTTGGAGTATTGGTATGGACTATAGAGTAGACATGCTTGTGATAGCTAAGTCTCCCAAGCACCAAATGGACTAGTCATCCATTTTGGAAAGATGTTGCTGGGTAAAACGGGATCATTTACCCACTAGGAAACCATGGACTAATGACTATGCTTTATCTTCCCTACCTCATAGTTGAGGATGACTACGATTTCAAGGGAGAGGTAATGTCATAAAAATTTAATATTTAACTTTCTCAAATGATTCCCTCATCTTAAATTGGCCATATAAAATGGGGAGATTGAGAGACCAAGAGTTTGCATATCAGTATGTGTACTGCTAGAATTATCTCAATAAGGGACCAAGGAGAGAGAAAGTCTATCAAAGAGCAATGTTTTCGTGCCACTCCGCTTCCATGATGGAAAAAAAAGCAGAGGAATGCAAGTTAAGTTTCTTTGAAGCCTATAAATTTATTGAGAAGTGACCAGGGCTTGATAACAAGCAAGATTTGATGCTAAATGTATGCGATATATGGCTTTAAAGGGCTAGAGCCTATGTTTTTTATGCTAAAAGTGAGTATGTTTAAGGTGATTAAAAATGGGAGTTTAGGGACTAGAACTATAGTGCTCAAGGTGCTCTATGGGCCGGTCTTTACGGCTCATCAATTGGAGCTACGGTGAGGAAGTTATGCCAGTTTGAAGTTGGGATTGATTGAAGATTTGTACCGGATTAGGCAACTGCAGATGAGGAATCAAGGATGTAGTGAATGCATGGGCCTCAAGTGCTTGTTTTGTGGAGCACATTGGTCTTTTTAGATCGGCAATCGGAGCTATGGTTGACAAGATATTAGCAGTTTAAGTTTCGTCTGGGGTGATTCCGTACCAGTTTGGTCGCCTAAGTGAGTGTGCCAACTGGGAGTTTGTGGGTATCGAACAAGTTCTGGAATGCGGTGCAATTAATAGGGAAATAAGAGATCAAGGAGCTCTCGTGCGGAATGCCATCTCATGCAGTGCATCGAAGGTGGGGTATGATGCCAGAGTTATGCTCAGCGGTATGGTGGTCGACATGTAAGCCTAATGTGACAGTCATTGATGCTTTGGTCAAGATGTATGACAAATGTGTTGTGGTTTGTGATGTTTCGGTTTGTATTTAATACAATGTGGTGCCCTCACAAAGGCAGATAAGTTCTTGATGGACTTCCCATCCAAAATGTCATCACTCAACTCTCTCGACATTGTGAAAGCAAGCAAAGGAGAGAAGCTCTCTCTCTCTCTCTCTCTCTCTCTCTCTCTCTCTCTCTCTCTCTCTCTCTCTCTCTCTCTCTCTCTCTCTCCTCTCTCTCTCTCTCTCTAGCTTTGGGACTCGCGTGAGAATCAACAAGTGAAGGAAGAGGAAGGAAAGGGAGCTCACTCTTGGCTCTGAAAGGGAGAACGGGCAAGGAGAAGTGAAGAGAAGTTGGGAGATCATGGTCTCTCTCGAGCATTTTTCTAAAGAGAATCGGCAAGGAAGGCATTAATGCTACAAGGGCATCAAGCATGAGATTTTTTCCATATATTTCCTTCCTAATTAGCTTCCAAAAGCTCTAATGGCAGGCATAAGTGAAAGATTTGCAGTCTTGCTCAAATTTGGGAGCATTAAACCCTCTTAACTCTATCAGCATCGTTAACGGCAAACACTCATAATCGAATTCCACTTGACTAATCATTAGCAGCTTAAAGCATTCAAGTTGTCAATTTTAAATATGTAAGGTTTCATCGAAGTCTTTTGCTTTTTTTTGTGCATCTTGTCTCTCTTATTTTCCAGAGCGAGAAGCCTAGTGCTGATTCGGCTCACGTCGCGAACCCATTATCCCCGACATCTTTGGTGAACTTGGCACGAAACTGATCCAGGGTGGAAAGTTTTGCAGAGAAGATGACTACATCATAAGAGGTGACAATACAACAAATGATGCAGCAATTTGTTGGTTACATGCAACAACACACTGCAAAACAACAACTTAATTTTCATGAGCAGATTTGAAAAGCTAGACATATAGTTACAGAAAAATTGCAGCGGTTTGAAGGACAAGATGTTTCAAAATTTTGCCAAGTTTATGATCAATCCATGGAGGATAATGGGATTGATGATCATGAAGCAATTGAAGGTTTTCACTTGATTGTTTTGCCAAAGCTTAGGGCTTGAATTGGGGAGATACAGACTACACAAGGACCAAATTGGTAGAATTGAAAAAGGCATTGCAGGAGGAGTATTTCCTTGAAGATTCAAAGGGTAACTAAGCAAAGTTTAGTGAAGTAGATCCATAAAAAAACAAGGAATTATCTACATGAGAGCGACTACGAGAATTTGAAAAAGAAATTTGAGCAACTATCTATAGGAGAGCAACGCTCATTGAAACCAGAACGGGTAGAGTTATTTGTCCAAGCTGCTGACCCACGTCTTCAAAAGAGCTTGGTGCAACTACTTGAGGATTCAACATGTGAATTGGGATTAACATATTAATGGAAGTTCATCTTTGAACAACATGATTGTAAAGAGATAGATGAGGGTGGATAAGCTGATTGTGGTTGATCCCATGGAGACAACAAATGAAGAAATTAAGGAGAAGTTAGCCTCTGGGAAACAGAAATTAGAAGATCCGGTGCTTGATGAGTTGATCAAAGGTTTACAAGAATTAAATTTGAACTTGAAAGCAATTAAGCTTGAAGGGGTAAGCACAAAGGGTTCCACTTCAGAGCCCATGCAATGACCTCCATGCAAGGATTGGGATGACCAATGCATGTGGTGTGATAGTAAAGAACATGAACGCAAAGACTGTGAGGATTTTGATGAATCTTACAAGAAAAATATGGTCTTTTGGAAAGATAAGAAGATTCATCTCAAGGCAACAAGTGAGCCGCTCCGCTTGAATTTTGGAAGGGTTGGTATGAAGAAGTTAGTGGAGGAGATACAACATAATCTTTCTATGGTAGAAGCAGCTATATATGGGTTGCAAGTATACAATAATGCAAATAATGAAGGTGCAAGAGATAAAGGTGACTTGTGGCTTTATGCATTGAAGACTGCAGAAGCAGGCAATGTGACTGATGGCAAATTATGCCAAGTTGGGAATTGCATTCAAAAAGCTACAAGATGGGTTGATCCGCTGGATTTGTTTTCATATATGCATTTATTGCCAAGTCACAATCTAATGAAGCCATAGTAGAAGAGAAGCACACAAGAGGTGAAGAAGATATTACAAGAACATCAAAATGAGTAACTAGATCTAGTAGTAAGCATGATGAGGGGCCTTCTCCCAAACTTTCTCCTGAAGTGGTAATGGAAAAGGCATCGAAAGATAAGGCTAAGGGACCTTCTTATAAGTTGAAATTTGTCATTGAGTTGGCTACAGATCTGAAGAAGGTTTTTGAAGAGTGCATTCTCAATAGAAAAGTGGAGCTCATGTTGGGTGACATCTTAGGAATTGCCAATCATGAGCTTCATGATGAGATTATTGACATTATCAAGAGGAAACACCAAATACCAAGTGAGCAGGAACCTGATGCAGTTAAAATCCAAATGATCCATCACAATGAGTCAATTTTGGATGCTTATGAAGAGGCATTTGAAAATAAAAAGTGAAAGGATGTGGTGTTTTCAAATCCAATTATATATGAAGTAAGTCATGTTCATTTTAATGACAATGGAGATGAAGAAATTGTGTGCAGAAGTCACTTTTCTAGGACTCATTGGTCCAGAGCAATGACAGGAACCATTATGAAGCTTGGGGACATTGAAGAGCTAGTCATAGCACTTGTGGACCAAGGGCCAGAAATCAATCTTATGGCAAAGAGATTGCATCAAAAAGGGAAATGGCCTATTCATGTCGATCATGGTTGGCGGATTCGAGCTACCAATATGCTTCCAACGGATCTTTATGGTGCATGTGCAAACGTCAAGGTAACCATTGGGGATGTTTTTGATGCACAAATTTTTTTAATACAAAAGCATTCATCCTATTCACTCATATTGGGACATCCCTACATTACGATTGTGTGCATGGAAACAAAGGTGTTAGATGATGGCTCAACCTATGCAAGGATAGTAAAAGGGCTGTTCAATTTTTGCATGTGTGTGTGGATCATGCCAAAAACAAAGATAGCATATGTGATCATCCAGTGTCGAAGATATGCAAAGAGTTCAAAGAACAGAGGTTTTCATAGGACTTTCTCAGGGTGCCACTATAAAGCAGGACTATGGTGTTACGGAGGTGGGAAAGCTCTTGCAAAGAGATAATTTCTCTTTGGGGTTTTTGGGATTGACATCTGAGGGTTTGGTTTCATACAAGAAGTTTAGTGAGCTACCTAAATGGGAAAATCAATATGTGTCAAGTATTCAAAGTGAATTGTAGAGAGATGTGATGTGCTTGAACCAGATGTGATTTGAGGGATCTTTGAAGAGGTCTCTTACGTGGATACTATGTCAGAGCTAGAGAAGATCATGCAATACAAGTTAAAAAGTGGAACTGAAGAGGTCTCTTACATAGATACTATGTCAGAGCTAGAGCAGATCATGCAATACAGGTTAAAAAGTGGAACTGACATAGTTAAAGTGCATTCAATGGACATGTATGAAGAACTGGATTTATATGAAACACTTACACAAATAAAGGAGGATTTGGGTGAAGCAATTGAAGTCCATGTAGAGACAAAATATAAATGTGTTGCAAAGAAGGTGAGGCCGACGGATACACCTTTGCCAAAAGAAAGTGATGAAGTAATGGAGAAAGCTTCTCACCATCCTATACTGAGAGATCCAAGAACATTGTGCATAAGTTCAACAAAGAGACATTGAAGAAACTGAAGATTGGAGAGGAGGATTTCCTTACTAAAGAGGAGATCAAATGCTTTTGAGAGATGCTTGGAAATCATGGTAAAGACTTTTCTTTTGAACCAGGTTAGATTGGATGTGCAGATCCAAATGTTGTTTCTCTTGTGGTTATATTTACTATTCCTCATATGCCATGGAGTTTACGCCCTATTCCAGTACCCAAAGCTCACTTGCCAAAGCTCATTAATTTGCTAAATGAGAAGATAAGGATGGGAATTTTGGAACCATCAGGTGCACCATACTCTAATTGGTGGTTTGGTATCCTAAGGTTCATTCAGGATGTGCAACCGGTCAATAAGGTATTAATCTACAATGTTGGAATAGGTCCAATAGTGGATGAGTTTGCTAAAGCCTTGCAGGAAAATCTATCTACTCTATGGGTGATCTTTACTCAAGATATGATTAGTTTCAGTTTACTTTGGAGAGCAAGGATCTTACGACAATTCGTACGCCTCTAATGTTGGAAAGGATGTGCACTCTACCATAGGGTGCTACTAACTATGTAGCCCACATGATGAATGGCATGCATAAGGTACTAAGGGATTTTATTCCTCAATATGTTACTATGCCTTTCATTGATGATTTTCCAATCAAGGGATGTGAAGAAGGCTTCAAAGATGAGGTAAAAGATCAGAAGGGGTGTCGACAGTTTGTTTCCCAACATATTGTTGATTGTGATGTGAGTTTATCTAGGCTTGAAGAAGTAAACTTGACACTCTCACGGAAAAGAACAATTCTTGGTGCAAGAGAGGTTTTAATTGTGGGACATATGTGTGGCCCAAATGAAAGACAACCGAGTCCGGTTAAATTTGAAGCTATACAAAAGATGAAAAGAACATGCACATCAGTTCACTAAGGTTCGGAGGTTCCTGGGTACATGTGTATTTTATCGTATTTGGTTGCCACACTTTGGTCATGTTGTAGAGGTGTTTTATCAATTGCTATAAGTAAGGGTAAAAGGTTTCTATGGGAAGAAGATCATATGATGGCCATCAAAAAATTGTAAATGATGCTTCTTGAGGCTCCTACCTTGAGAAAGGTTGACTTTAAGTGTGGAAGGCCAATAATCTTAACCGTTGACACTAGTCAGTATTGGGTGGGCTATAGGTCAAGCTGATGAAGATGGTCACAGGTATGCAGTCCGATTTGGAGAAAAGTGCTTAATGTTTGTCAAAGAGGTTACCCATAGGTTAAGAGGGAACTTTGAGGTGTTGTTACTGCCCTGAGGTCTGACAAAGAATATTTCATAGGTGCTTCAGTTGTGGTAGAGATAGATTTTTAACCATCGATAGGGATGATTGCAAACTACACTACTCCGGACATTGCAATGTTGTGATGAATAGCCTTTATTAAATCTCTTAACCCTGAGTTTGGTCACATTGCAAGCATAGTTAATCGTGTAGCAGATATGTTGCTAAGGGCGAGATATGAAGATGAAGAGGAGATGCTTATCACTAGTAGTGATGATGTGGGCTTAAAGTTCTACACCTCTTCTCATTTACATGAAAGCTGTGGTACTCATGCTCGTGTTTTTGAAGTCTTTTCTAAATATCTGTATGATGGAGAATGGATTTTGATAGGTCATTACCTCATCACTCTTACCAGACAAGAGGGATGGAGTGATCAAGAGTACAAAGGGATTAGAAAAAAGGCTTATAGATACTATTTAAAGGATGGTCATTTGTGGAAGCGGCCAAAGCATTCAAGAGGGGTACCATAATGGATTGTTTGTGATAAAGAAACTCAACAACATATGATTAAAGAGTTTTATGAAAGCTTATGGGCCGGACACAGAGGGGTATGGGCAACTTTTGTCAAAATCAAGGACTGCTACTGGTGGAAAGAAATGTACAAATATGTCTCTCAGTTTGTGGAGACTTGTTTAGTATTCTAGCTATATTCTAATGTACGGCATTGAGATGGATTACATCCTACTTATCCACTAGCTATGCATTACAAGTGGATAGTAGATTTGATTACAGTGCGAGTGGGTGTTTGGTAGATGAGGTACATTGTTCTTACTAGAGAAGATCTCACAAACTAGAGAGCTTTGTGTACAAAGGCTACAAGTTCTGTGTGTAGTTTTTTTTTTTTGAAGATGTAATCTTTTGGCTACCACTATTAAACATCGGTACTTGTTGTTGCTTCCTAATATAAGAGTCAATACAAGGGGTGCTACCAGATAGATTCATGGCTACTAATAAATATTCTAGAAGCTACCACTCAATACATGGACTCAGGGATTTCAATGTATGTAGACTACATACACATAAACAATTTAGAAGCTACTAGTGATACTCAATTCATAGACTCAGGGATTTCAATGTATGAAGACCTCATACCCATAAATAGCCTCGATTTTAAATCTTGGTAACTTGTCACACATAGGTCACTACAATGCCTGCAAACCTTGCACAACAAGTTGACTGTGTAGCAAAAATAGAGGCAGGAGACTTATCACTCAAGATAAGTAAAAGAAAGGGGTCTTTATCAACTCGTTCAAAATAAGCAGTAGGAAATGTGTTTTTCGCTTCTAAAAATGGGAGGAAACACTCATATCCTTTCCTGGTATTGCAAAAACCTTGCGCAGCAGTAAGTTGACTATGCAGCAAAAATAGATGCATGAGGCTTATCGTTTGAGATTAGTAAAAGAAAGGGGTTTTGTTAGAGCAAGCTAACACGGACACCATTTTTCGGAGTTCTCCTTGTAAAACAATTATTATTTTGATAAATCGAGAATATTGTAACTCCTATTTTCTTGGTAATCCTTGTGATTAATGAGCCGGGGCTACAAGCTTCCAGATTGTATCAGCCAGTCAATCCCCAGCTTTGGTAGAACTCCAGATTATTACTTTTGACCACCCAAAAACCTTGGCTAAGGTATAAAAGTCAATTTTTGTAAGTTTTTTATAAGTTTTTGGAAAAGAAATACATAGCGTGAGCTAACGGTGCTCACTTCTCTCATTCTCGTGCTTCCTACTCCCTCTCTGTTTGTCACATTGCGAATGTGTTTGTTGCATTGCAATCGCAGGTAAGAGCTCTACGCATTGACGTAAGCCATTCAGAGTATTTTGTAGCTTTTGGCGTCGTCGACCCGCGGCCTAATTTCATCATAGCTAGGAATTTACACTTTTAAAACAAAAACTAAGCATAGGCGGGGAATTGGGGCATCATTGCTAAGCATTTAGATGCATTGTGGGTCAAAAACGACTAGGTCAAAAAATCCAATGCTGTTAAAAATCGCGATTTTGGAACTTGACCTAAAGTGGGGTTTGAGGCCATAGGCATGTGCGCTTAGGTGTTATAAACTTGTCCTAGAAGTTTCGTTACGTTTGGATGTCATTTGATGCTGTAACGGATGTGATTTGCTTGCCGATGAGCGATTGACTTTTGGTGATTTCAATAGCTTGAGTTAGATGCAAGTTGTTAGTTGTTTTCCAAGAGATTGACAACCTCTTGTAGCCTCTATGCACTAGTCGAGTCAGCTTCATCCCATGGTTTGACAAATTAATCGTGGTTCTCGCTAGTACTGCAATAAGATAAGATGGTGAGGTTAGACATGCATCCCACATTTGGCGTCGTTGCCGGGGATTGAAGAGACCTAAACTAGGGAAAAACACAAGCATCTTGTGTAATTGGCCTTTAACTTCCTCTAGGTTCACCTAGAGTTCAAAACTCTCCTTTAGAAACCGCATAGCTTAAGATTGTCATCTTTTGCTGTGTAGAGGTAGCTTGGAAGTAGTCGTACGTCCTGAGTACCTTTAGGATTGTAGGATTGTAGATTTAGATTAGGATTTGGAGAATGATTGGTAGACGAGACAAGTCTTAAGATCAAGACTCTGAAAAACAAAAAAATACAAGAAAACGAGTGTTGTGGGCACTTTTCACAACCCCATTGCATGAGAAACTAGGAGTAGGGTAAGTAGGATCCAAGGTGGATTTCATAGCATTGCTCTCTCTGAAAGAATCAAGTGTGAGTTGTTATGTAAAGTTGTAGAATTTCAGGTCTACGGCTAGAAATAGTTTGAAAAGACTAGAATTCACTCAATCCAACTGGGGAGTAAGCCTAAGAGTTGTCCGAACCAGTGGGTAAGCTCAAGGACACTTCGAGGTAAAAATTTCAAGAAGTTGACCAAAACTCAGATTATTTACTTTTTCTTGACATTTTAGGCCAAATTAAGTTTTGACTTGATTTATAGGCTTAAAAGAAATCATAAAAAGATTGTCTTTGAGAAAATTGCAAAAAAGTGCTCATTTCAAGCCTCGAGTTAATAATCATGATTATTAACTTTTTGCTCTAAATTAGCCAAGACTCACTCATTGCATGTGTACAAACAATTTTTGTAAAGGCCCAAGAGATTTGGATCACTAAACTGGCAAAAACCTGGGTAAAAACTAAAGTTTGTACTGGCTTTTTGAACCTTGAGTGTGAATTGAGGAAAAATTTATCCAAACTTCATGAAACTTGATTCATAGGCTTATATTGATGTGATAAACATGTGTACATGCCCAGCTGACCAAAAACTTGTAAAATTTTGACAAAAGTAAATAATCACGATTATTTACATCTGCCCTGTTTTTGAACTTTTTTGACCAAGTTGGCATACCACTAGCTTTACCATGTTGCAATAAGCCCACAAACCAAATTTGGTAAGATTTCGATCACTGGATTGAAAATTGTGACAAAAATTGCAAAGTTAGTCTTCGGACAGATAATTGATGACCATTTGACCAAAAATTGTCCAAACTTGATGAAAATTGGCTAGTGACCTTAACATAAGGTGCTTAATAGATCTGTGTCAAACACAAAAAATTGTCAGGAGTAAATAATCGCGATTATTTACATCTGCTTCAAAACTTTGTGATTTTGCAAATTTGAGTATACCACAAGGTCAAGAACATCAAGCAGACTCCACAAATCAATTTTGGTGAAATTTGGACCACAAAAGTGAGACTTAAGCCAGATTCTCGAAATTAGAGTCTGCAAACACGGAACAGTGGGTAAACTTGATCAAATTTTGTCCAAACTTGTTGAAACTTGCCCAAGGGCTTTAACAAGTTGTATACTTGCCAAACCAATCCAAAAAGTGCAAAAAAGTGGCAAAAGTAAATAATTGCGATTATTTACTTCTGCTATCCAGAGACTTCAATTTTGACTTTTGGGCTTATACAGTGTTAGACCAGCATAATATAAGGCCATAGGGAAATTTTGGGTTCAATTGGATCAAAATTGGTACAGATACACTCAGTTTACAGGTTGCAGATTAGACCTTTGATTTTGCTAATCTGAATCTGAAAGTCAAAATTTTGACTTCCATAGCACGAATTGAAGTGATATACAGAGACCAATCACTGGAGTTCTCAAGAGCTCTAATGTCCTTATAAAAAATAGCTAATTTGATTAATTTTGTACAGGAATCAGGTTGCAGACGAGGAATCAGTGGCTTGACAGAAAGTTGCAATTGAATCGAGTGGAAATTGACGACAAGTCAGTCTAAGGTGAGTACTCAAACCAGGGCTTCTTAAGTCTATATGAACCTTAGATCTGGTCTGTATTAGGAAATCAAAGCCTATTCGGAGAAAACACAAGTAGAGTATCCACTGAAGAAAGTGTAAATCAAGGTAACTCCTTGCACACAATTCCTGAAGAAGTCTCGGACACTTTTTCAGATTCAACATCCGAAATGTCTTCTTACTCGACTCACTCGGAAACC
The DNA here is from genome assembly GCF_014529385.1 of Adiantum capillus-veneris. Classification (NCBI taxonomy): domain Eukaryota; kingdom Viridiplantae; phylum Streptophyta; class Polypodiopsida; order Polypodiales; family Pteridaceae; genus Adiantum; species Adiantum capillus-veneris. The sequence continues at coordinate 3,262,876 of NW_028221440.1, forward strand.
GGAACGACAATGCGCTATAAGCATATAATCTCTTTTTACAAGACTAACTATCATGGAGCCCAGGTTTACTTGGATCCTAACGAAGAGTATGCTATCCGCATTGATGATAATGGTATTGAGTTCGAAGAAGAGGTTAGGGCAAACAAACAAGGAAAAATGTACATGGATCGAAACGGAACTCAATATGTACAAGTTGAAGATCCTGACATGGTAGACAAATGGGTCTTAGAAGTAAACACTATAATCCCAGATATGTCAGCAAAAGAAGGACCACCAACCTTGGAATTCGAGGGATACGATCAAGTAGACTTGAAGCCTTTGAAACGGCTTAGTACGGATAATTCCAGGATCGGAGTCTATTGTTGGGAAGATAGGAACATAAAATATCTTTTGTGGACTTCTCATGCTAGACCATGACAATTAACGGCCATGAAGATTATCTATATCTTCAAAATCAAAGATAAGGGATTTGTGGATCTACCAACTTACTTGTTTAGGGATTTTTATAACAGCAATTTTGTTATGATGACTCCTGAGGAGGTAGAACAAACCAAATACCAGGGGTATTCCATACGGGATTGGATATTGGGTCAAGGACTAGAAACCATTCCAAGAGACGAACATCACGAGACATCATCTGAGAGTAATGTGAAGAAACGAGAAACCACCTCATCACGTAGAAAACCGGGTGACACTAAGGACAGTCCAGGGCTACATGAGTCACTATTTCCGACAGACTGGTTTGAAGGACTAAGAACAGGACCAACTCCCAGAACACCTGGAGTTGAACCAAATAGACGTGTCAGACCAGCTCATTTTCAAAAATGGGTCAGAAAATACAGTGGATCAGGGGATCCATATGACCACTTAGCAAGATTTAAGCAAGTGCTAAGAGCAGAGCGTATATTCGATTTTCATACTCAATTTGAGGGGTTTGGAATGACATTAGAAGGAAAAGCTTTGACATGGTTCCAAAACATTCCACCAAGATCGATCATGGACTTGAACACATTAGCTCAAGGATTTGTAGCTGCTTGTTCTAAAACGGGGATTAAACATAATATGGTAGCTCAAATCCACAGCTTTAAACAAAAACATGGTGAGTCTGTTAGGGATTGTGCAACTCGAACAATACATTGTCAGATGCCCAGAGATGGAGATACCTGCAGAAGAGCGACTTGTATCATTGTTTCTGGAAGAACTGCTAAACAAAGAACTTCATGCTATACTCTATAGTAAAAAGCATACAACCCTAGAGGCATGTGTGTCTGATGCTATTGACCTAGGAGACAATTGTGAGATGTTCAATGAAGAGGATGTCCCTAAGGATAACCAAAGCAAGAAGACAACATCCACAAAACCAGCACAAGTGGTAACGGCTGCTGCGGCAACGCTCTCAGCCATAGTAGATATGCTAAAAAGGAAGAATGACATGATGATTAATATGCAAAAAGCACCTATGAGAGGACCAAGACAGGGGATATCCCCACAAGGACAACCAATTAGGCCACAAAAATGGTGTGCAATCGAGGGTAAATGGACCAACCATGAGACCCACGAGTGCTACTTCAGACCAAATTATGATGGGAATGTTCAGTACGTGCCCATGAGGCCCCAGGGACAACCCATGTACATATATGAGCCTAATATGTCTCAAGTGCAAAGACCACCAATGGGTATGGAGAGACCTCAACCTGTGTTGAAACAAAAACCTCCTTATCCAGGACATAATGTGGTGCCTGTAAAGTACATGCACTCAGAAGGAATCAAAGATGAACAAGCATTAGTGCCTGTTACACCCTATGCAGAGCCTAGTCCATCTACAGTAATGGTAGAGGGAGATTGGTATAGTCCACATCCACCACCGATGGAGGAAACCATGACTTATGCTCCACCAGAGCTCGCACCAATGTATTATGTAGCTAATCAAGGTGTCAGACCTCCCATGGGAAGACCCATGATGAAGCCCAGAACAGAAAAATGTCATAACTATGGTGCTGATGACCATTGGAAGAACGAATGTCCAGAGCCTGACAAAAATCTCAAACCAATTGAAGCCTATTGCATACAATGTTGCAAAAATGGAGGACACTTTCCGGAAGATTGTCCTAAGAATCCTTTGAACAAGGGAAAAACTGTAGTCAATGTAGTCCAAGTGATGCCTAGTAGCTCATCGGAGAGCGAACCGATTGTTCCAATCAA
>NW_028221440.1:3265277-3299889 GCF_014529385.1 Adiantum capillus-veneris
CAAACAAAAAATCAAAGTGCCACACTGTAAAATCTTAAGCTGGAAGAGAAATCTCAGCTTGATTTGGTACTTCACTCACATGTATTGCCTATGGTACTAGAGCCCTAGAGGTTCCCAGTGTGGGCGCTTTTCCTTGAAAAGCAAAAACCCAAGGCATACAAAATAAGCACACACATCAAATTGAATCACTGTGAAAAGACTTTGGGGGGTCAAAGAAAAAGTAATCAGTCAGGTGATTATTTCATGAGAAATTCCTTTTATGGTAGCTTAACTACAAGGTCTTCTAGATATAGCCTCTAGTCAGCCCTCGAACATGAATACTTGGCTCTCACGATTAAACAACTTAATTGACCACAGAAAATTAAGAAGCTTACCCATGGTATTAATATTCGATCTCTAGTGCCTTTTGACCGTCAAATTAGCGACCCCAGACTTGTTTAATTTTTTACCTTTACATATGTTTATGCATTTGATTACATTGCAATTTAATGTTCATTGCTGACAAATTTTTTGAAATTCTTTTACCAATCAATTTGTCTACCTAAAACTGCATATGCTTTTTACTCACTTATGAGAATCAATTACTGTGCCAATGTTGTTTGATTTTGCAGTGATTGAAGAAAGCTAAGGACATTCATCTCAAATGCTCTTCCACCTCGACGAACGAGCTTCAACTCAAATAGCTTCCGAGGACAGAATCTACATCAGGAAGGGGGGCATGTTAACCCTCACGGCTCACGGACACCCCATCACCTACGACGGACGTGTATTATGTATTTGGTAGAGTCAGGTACCGGGCTTGTCGGACCAATAGGAAAAGGGTAAGAGTGATCGCCGATGAGAGGCGCACTCTAACTGGGACATTCAAGGGATTAGTTGGCTAAGCATGGGCGCCCAAGTGTGAATGGGGTGAGCTCATATAAAAGCCAACTAAACCTAAATTTCAGTCATTCTCTCATTTGTGCAATAGAAGAGTGCTCTTGCTCCATCTCCATCTCCATCTTCTTCTTCTTCACCTCCTCGTGTGTGTGTGTATGTATGTGTGTGTGTGTATGTGTGTGTGTGTGTGTGTGTGTGTGTGTGTGTGGTGTGTGTGTGTGTGTGTGTGTGTGTGTGTGTGTGTGTGAGAGAGAGAGAGAGAGAGAGAGTGCGATCGAGCATTGCGGCGGCACGACGTAGCGGCGTCTCCTTCTTCTTCGCGGCGAGGAATCCTCCACCGCAGGAGCATAGAGCGGTGAGTGACACACCATTGCCCTCTTTTGAGCTTACTAGTTAAGCTAGTTGTGTGCTTGGAGCCGTCTATGGCTCGCACACAGTGTTAGGCAAGGCCCTTGCTTCGACAGTGCGGCAAGGAGCGCACAGTAGGCTACACCACCATTGCCTGGCGGACTTTTGAAAATGCATAGCTACATGACGTAGCTTAGAGGACTCCGTGAAGCCCTCATCTCCAAATGCGGCATCGAATTGTTGGATAAAGGCCAAGACTTTGTCCGTAGCACCAAAAGTGTCATCGTAGGTAAGGAAAGAGATATTCTATCCTCCCTCTTTGAACTTTTTGAGCTTGGACGACCTTTTCCAGGCGGCATAGGATTTCTTATGGCCTCTTCTTTTGGGTGGACCATCACTTTCTTCAGAAGAGGAAGAGTATGAGGAGGATGGAGAAGAGGGTGCCTCTTTCTCGCCTTTTTCTTCCGTTGTTCCTCCTTATCTGCGCCATCACTTTCTTCAGAAGAGGAAGAGGATGAAGAAGATGGAGAAGAGGGTGACCTTGTTCTCGTCTTTTTCTTCTCTTGTTTTCTCTCTCCCTCTTTGAATTATGGTGAAGAGGAGTATGCGATGGTCTTCTCCGTTTAGGGGGTGTTGGAGAGCGTTTTGCCCGTCGTCTTTGTGGAGCCAATTACGTCGAGCTGGCAGGAGACTCTCTTCTTTCTCGTTCTTTCGGTGGGGGCTCTACCGTTGAAACTTGGGCTCTCCTTTGAGAGGAGATGCATCATCTAGTAGTAGGTTTTTGAGCCCTTTGTACGGATCCTCCTCTTCTTTCCTTTCTGGAGAGAGTCCTCTTTTGGAAGTCTCACCAAGAGCTTTCCTAGGTACTCTCTCTTCTTGGTGGGGAGTTTGTAGAATACCATGGGTGCGCAATTGTTGTAGCACTTCACCTTGGAGGGACGGATTTCCCAAGGCTTGTTGAAGCCTAGAAACAAGATAGTTTACAAGCATAGGGGCATCATTAATTGCTCTTTCATTAGCAAAATCAAAGCTATCAACATTCATTTCAATCTCTTTTCCCTTGTCAGCCATACTAGCAAATTTTAGGTGTAAATGTTACTTGTACTTTGGCACTTCAAGCCCTAGTTGCTACTCTCTTTACCTTCAAAGATAAGCACTCACGCATATATACCCATGGCTCGAATATTATTAATTGCAAGGAATAGAAGAGAGGGTTCAATAGAGCCAAGACAGCATCGGTTCTTGTCAAGCTTCTAATAGCTCAATGATGGTTAAGCCATGGCAAGCCCCATAGGACTCCATTATAAAGAATATAGCTCTCGACGATATCCCCATTAACTGCATAAAGCAGGCATGCTTCAAGGATGAAAAATCCTATTCTACTTACTCTTTTGCAATTAATAACACCGACAATTTGTACCAAGCTTGAGGAGGATCTCTCATCTTGAGCAAGAAAAGAGAAACCAATAGCTCTGATACCAATGTAACATATAATGCACTAGTAACCTGTGTGTAGCGGAAATTGATAACATAGTGAGCATTTCATTAAGAACAAGTTCCTAATGAGCATAGAGAGAGTACTTAATGCAGAATAGCAATTTACACCTAGGTAGTTTAGCATAGACAATACTTGAAAAGTGAGAGAAATAGAACAATTGACAATAGTTGAGGACCGGATTTACTTCGAGCCGGTCCCCCCTCCAAAAAGGCTTTGTATTATAGCTTCTCCATCAAAGGAGGCTTTTGTACATTACAATCCTTGTGTTCCTTGATAAAACTAGTTGGTGCAATGAAGATGGAAGCTTCATGCACCAAATTATGCTTGAAAAACACACCTAGTATCCCTAACCTCAGTCCCAAGACCTCACACACCTTGAAAAATGGTGAGAGCTAGCAGGGAATGAGGAAAGATTGAGAGGAATAAGATGTATCTTACGAGTATTCTCCTCACATAATTACTCTAATAGCATAGCTTAGCTTAGCAATTAGCATGGTAGAGGAGATGAGCATGCCATTGAAGCTTGGCTCTCGGTTGGATTTGCATTCCATAGACAAGAGTTGTTGGTGTAGGCCTCTACTTCTCCATGCTTGGAGAAGGAGATAGAGTTCTTCTTGCACACATGAGTGTGTGTGTGTGTGTGTGTGTGTGTGTGTGTGTGTGTGTGTGTGTGTGTGTGTGTGTGTGTGTGTGTGTGTGTGTGTGTAGCAATGGGAGTTAGAAAAAAATGCCAACTCTCTCTCTACTTGGTCGACCCTCTTGCTTTTTGCTCTTACTGGCTTCCCATTGGCTCCTACAAGCTTAGCCAATCACAAATTAGAAGCATAATTGATAGCCTTGTGACATGTGTCCCCCTTTCCCCTTTTGTGAGAGCTTTAGGTAATCAAATAATTTAATTAAACTCTCATTGGACCTTTTAGTCTTCTATCCAATAGGAATCAAGCAAGCCATTGGGCCTGCTAGATGCTCATTGGACCCCTTGGTAGACTGTCCAATAGTCTTTTGGGGAGCTTAATTTCTATGGGTTCTTTTATCAAGAATTTTTAAATTGATTAGACTAATTTTACTCTAGCCTAATTCTCATTGGTCCACCTCTATGGCCATTCAATAGGATTTGAGGCGAGATTGGGGGCAACTGACCTAGGAGCCTGCCATGTGTCCAGTATTCCCTTTGTGGGAAGCTTTGAAGTGTGTGTGTGTGTGTGTGTGTTTCTTCTCCTCCCCCTGCTCTTAGGGATCGTCCCCTCCTTGATAGGGATGTGGGAAGACTTTTGAGTCTTCCCACCACCATTCAATTTTACCAGCTTTGACCATTTGGACTTTTAATTAAAATTTTGGAACCTTAGCCTATGGAAGTCTTAATGAAGCTAAACCTTAGGTCTTTTAAGCTCCATTGAAGCACATTTCTCTTTTGCAGACGGTCCCCCTTTGGATCCCTTTTTTTCTCCTTTGGATCCCAGTTGAGACCCGTTTGATAGCCTTACCAATATTCTAGCTTTTGATCCCCTCCTGCTTCCCCATACTAAATGATCAGTTTAACATGAGAAAATCATTTGGGAGAATTAGATATTAGTTTTTATGACACTTTGTGCTCTGCTCTGCTTCGTCCCACCTTGGCAGCCTCTCGCTTTGCCTTCCCTAGCCATTTGCTACCTCTCTTCCGTCAATGACCTGCACCCATCCTTGGCTGGCCTGCGTCCCTTGCCCAACGTCACACATGCCCTCCATCCGTTTCCATTTAACGCAAGATATCTGGCGAGATTCATATTTTCAATGATTTTTTCAAAAATCATTATTTGCTTTTGACCAAATCATAGGCTCATACTCGCTTAGCTCCCAATTATTAGATGGAATCTCATTAGATTCTATCTCAGGCTTTGTGGGATGTCGAGTCCAAGGGGCAAAAGCAACACTCGTCAATGAGATTTGAACCCAACACATTGCGATTCAGGAGCATCATTTGTGATGAACCATTTCACTAGCACACCCAGGTGCTTGTGACATTGCTTGCCGCCATTAAAAAAATAAGCCCTTGCCCTCTGCCGTCGCGTCTCCCCTAACCGAGTAGTTATCCAGCACACACAACTCCTCTCGTTCTCCCGCTTGAGCTGCTTGCTACAGACCATGTTCATCGTTGTTCTACCTGTGGGTCGCCACTTGCACCTCTTTTTCCCGTACCTTCTAAAATGAAGAAAATGAAGGCATCTCCCATAGTTCCAATCTTTATCAAAAAAATTTAAAATCATGGTTGCACCTAGATTCAACGTTTGTAAGTGATCAACTGATTGTAACATTACAATTCTAATGTAATGCAATAAGTATGTGCCAACGATGTTCGAAAATTCCGGTTGATGGGAATCCTCGCAGGATTCCTCCTCGGCGACTCGATAGCTCTTCGCGTGCTTGTGTCAAGGGAGCGAGCGGCATTGCAGGCCGCTTGAATGGCCATTGAGCTGGATGCGAGTCGTCGACGGGCGAGAAAGGCAATGACCTCGAGCTGCAGTATGAGACCAAACACAAGGGGTGCCGTTGCATCCAGATGACGGACGACAGGAGGAGACGTGGGCGGTAACGAGGAAGACGGGCGCAAAAAGTGCGAGCAAGAGGAGGCCTGTCCAGCCAGGCCGCCTTTCTTTTTTCTTATTTAGAAAAGTGGAAAGATTGGCATCATCCGAACACAATTGAATCGTCAGCTTGGAGAGTTTAGAGGCATTATTATCTAGCACCTTTGTTCGAATCTACGCAGAGCTTTTTGGAATCTGTCTCAAAAGGGGAGAAGCAAAGGGATCTTGTGAGATTGGTGAGGAGCAAAAAGGGGGATCTCGTGAGATTCTAGTGGAGTATGCAGCGATTAAAGACATTTCTCTCACTGAGGTTGGGTTCAGACGAAGAAAGGCTTTCTGCAGGTCTACGCCGCCTCGTCTGAACGGTGCTGGAGGAAGAAGAGCGAAAAACAGAGAGAGGTGGAGAGAGGCCAGCAGCTCTTCCGAGTGGGGGTGCCAGAAGAAAAATGGCAGGCTCGGAGGAAGATGATACCTGCTGCTGTAGCAAATAGGTTTTTGCCACCCACTTAGACGCCCTATGGGAAGCATTTCCGCCGCAGCGTCTGAACCGGGCTTGAGTCTCTCTCTCTCTATCATGCGCTCTTGCGCTCTCCCCTCCCCCTCTCGGTCGTGCAGTTGAACTATGAAGCGAAAGCTCCATCCAAGTCATACCTGCGTCTCCATGTAAAGCAAGCAGATGAGAAGTCAAACATGAACGACATCTTCTGCCGAGGCATGGAGGTCTCGGCCTAAGGTCATGATGGTTTTGGACTTAGGCACCACTTTTTCGGGCTTCACGTACGTCCACAAGAGCGACCCCCGAGACATCCACCATGTCCTGGATTGGCCCTCACAAACTAAGACAGCCACTTCATCCCGTTATTGCAAAACATAGACGAGTTTGTTTTTACAAGTGGAACCCCTTGTCTTCTACCTGGCTGTTTTTGTGATGTATGAGAAAGCTCTTCGTTCAATGAAACATCCTCGCCTTGAAGATAATCTTGGTGCTGGTTGCTCGCTGAGTTATCCCTTTGGAACTCAATTTTCATCACGACAGAGTGAAATGTGCCGCTCAGTTATCCCTTTGGAACCCAATTTTCTTCACGATAGAGTGAAATGTGCCCACATTTTACCAAATGGGCTTATGTTAGTTTTTTTCAGCTCTATCTTGCCCATGAGGTAGGAGCTCCGTATTCTTGTCAATGAAGCTGCGAGCCTCTGCCAGTTGGGCTCAACATCGACCGCCTTGTGACGGATGATCTTCACAAGCTCTCCGACTTTGCCTTTGCACACCTTCAAGACAAACTGAAAAGGCGAGATATTCAGTGGTGCATTACGGTGCCTGCAATATGGGCAGAACAGGCAAAGCAAAAAATGAAGCAATATCCACAAAATGCAGGACTCGCGACAGGTTTTCTGGAGTGTTCCCAATCAGAGTATGTAAGTCCTTATGCTTTGAGGCTAGTCTTGGAGCCTGAAGCGGCATCTTTGCATTGCCTTCATAGGGCCAGGTATACATGTCTAAGAGATGGTGACAGATTTGCAGTTGTTGATGTTGGGGGAGCTACTATTGATATTGTTGTTCATGAAAACTTTGCAGCAGTGGTTTTCAAGTTAAGGAGATTTCTAGAAGTTAAGGCGATTGATCTACCATTGGAGCTTGCGCGAAGAGTGGATTGAACAGCGACAAAGAGAGGGGCACAATGCCGAAGAAGAAAATGGATAAGTTATTGTCACTCATGAAGACTTGCACCAGATTTTAGATCCAGAGGTGGAAAAGGTAATTGAATTGTTGGAGCAACAAATGCAGTCAAATATTGAGGCTATTCTAATGGTGGGAGGATTTTCAGCATCACCATACCTCATGAAGAGAGTTCGAGGAGCATTTGAGACAAGAGTGAGGCCATATTTAGCCCACCTAATCCCGGAAGTGCAATCTGTGATGGAGCTGTGCTGTTTAGTATGTCACAGGAGCCAGTCACATGCAGGGTTTCAAGAAAAAACATATGGAATTAAATGCACAAGAGATCTCATTGAAAGGGAGGATCCAGAGGAGTATCTTTCTGGTAATGACGACGGTGACGAGGAATGTGAAAATGCTTTTTGCATTTATGTGAGGAAGGAGACACTGTGTTGTATGACCATAGTATCGAAAATATATTTTATCCCACGTCCCATAAGCAGAAGAAGCTACACATAGAGCTTTATAGCTCAACAGAATTAAACCCTGGTTTCCTTCCGACCAGTCTTGTGTGATGGAGGGGCAAATCGAGGTGGATATATCGAAGGATTTACAGATGGACATGACGAGTGAGATATGTGTTAGTATGCGCTTTGGCACTTCCATGATTGAGCTGTCGGCCAAGGCCTTAATTTTGGGACGGTGACAATTTGGGCATGCTTCCCATCAACTTTCAACATGCAATGGATGTTGTTTCTTGATGTTTTTGCCAGCAATGGCTTTGTATTCTAGGTCTATCAATATGTTTATGAAGGGCTATTGACATCTTTCATGCCTTTTTGCCTTATTTCAATAATGTACCATCCTCGTTTCTTGTCGGTTTGGCACGGTATAGTGGAGGTCTTTGTGAAGAAGTGTTACTCAACAAAACCATCACTCGACAAAAGTGGATTGCAGAACATGAAGATGTCAGGTGAGCATTACTTTGAGAGGTAATGTTCTCAGATGCTGTCACATGGTGGCTGTGGAAAGCTAGGTGGTGCTTGAGACTGCATCCAATTCACGGCAAGCTTAAGTGCTTTAGGTCCCAACCCCTATGCATGAGGGCCTTTTGGTGTTGAGTCAGATAAATCCCTACAAGGAGGGGGTGAGCCTACATGAGGGGGGGGATGAGAGAGAACACCCACACACTCACACAAGCCATGCATGGTACAAAGAAAGCAGAAGGGACACTTGTCAAGTTCCTCCTCATGTTGCCCTCATGGTGTGCCTGAAGCATATTGGTTTGCCACCCAAGGGGTCCAATGATAATTTAGGATATTTAATTAATTGATTTTGCATTTATCAAGTCCTCTCTCTCTCAAATGGAAAGGGGGACACTTGTCCCAAGGCTACCCTTGCTGCTTGTAATGCCTCCTGCTTGTGATTGGCTAGGCCCGGAGGGGTCCAATGAGCTTCAAGCATGAGCTACAAGGGGGGGGGGTCGACCCAAGCAAGCTAGGGGGTTTCTTAGAAGGTATACTCACCCACACACACACACACACAAACACTCTCATTGTGTGCTATGAAAAGTGAAAGAGCTCTCTCTCCTTCTCCAAGCAAGTAGAGGTTGAGAGCGCTACACCACACTCTGGGCTATGGAGTGCAAATCCAACCAAGAGCCATGCTTCAATGCTTAAGCTTGCCATCTCTTCTTCTTCATTACTATGCTATTATGTATGCTAGCAAGAAGAGTTATGATAAGTGAGGAACTAATTCTTTCTCCTATGAAATGTTTCTTCTTTCTCTTCCCTACCCTCATTCCCTGCTAGCTCTCTCCACCTTTGAAGGGTGTTTGAGGTCTTGGGACTGACCTTGGGATAGTTAAAGCTTTCTTCAAGTTTATGTTATGCTTGTGATGCATGAAGCTTTCCATCTTCATTGCATCACCTAGGTTACAAGGAACACAAAGATTGTATTATTACAAGTCTCTCTTAATGGGAGAAATCATAATACAAATGCCTATTGGAGGGGGGACCGGCTCCACATAAATCCGGTTCTCAACTGTTGTCATGTTCTCTAAATTCTCTCTCTTGCAAAAGTATTGTTCATGCCAAGTTAACTAATTGCTTATGATTATGTTGCTATCTTCAATTATGTTCACCCGCTATGCTCACAAAGTCATTTCTCAAAAGTACTCTCATTAATTTCCACTACTCTAAAGTTAAATAGGCCAATTCCATTACAATTGGAGTTCAAATTTGGCTACTCTTGGTATGCATTATTAACAGACTTCTCTACGTGGTATCTCTTGCCATCCTTGTTCTTGAGCTCTTCTCTCTCAAACGCTTTGTAACTACGGCTACTCGAGGATGTTTGAAGCCACCAAAATGGTCCCTAATATGTGGATCTCTGCTTGATTTTGTGACCAAGTATAGTTGACATTGCCACTCCATATATCGACCGCATATGTTGTGAGCATACTCCCACTCTTTGTCGGGGGCTTTTTTTCCCCCTTTTCTGACTGTATACTACTTGTGCCAACATTTTCTTCCTTTGATTGTAATTATAGATGAAGACATAAGAATTACATATTTACTTGCAAAAAAAATTTCTTATTTTTCAATATATATTAAAACTAAAATTTTCAGAAAGCAATCAAAATTACACATTGTGCCATTTGCAAACAAGAAGACACAATTGTAAAAAATCACATTGTCTTTTTGCAAAACACAAACAACAATATCAATATGTATGATTGCAATCTCATGCACCAATCTTTCACAGTACACAATGCACTTTCTGTTTGACATTATGCATAAAACAAAACTATGAAATCTTCAATGTGATTACACACTTGAAGACTACTTTTATCCAATCAAGGATTGTAGCCCATTTATATATTTGATAACAATATAATATTTGTTTTCACCTAATTAAGGATTGTAGCTCTCAAATTGTGTCATGACAAACAACATACATCAAATAAAACCTCTAATGGTGTGAAATGCAAGAATTCAAGGATCTTTATATGCCTGGTACACTAGTACATGACATCCAACCCCTGACTAACGACTCATTTTTAATATATACTCATCTTCTAAAACCAACTTCAATCCCTTTACAGACGAGTGGCTTTGTTACAATGAGCATGACCCTAAAGAGACTCAATTTGTATAGCATTGTACTTTTGTCTTATGCCACGGTTTCTAATAATTTATGATGTGGTTACCATATTAAGAATCACGTTTAGCCTACTGTTAGAATGTGCGAGTCAGTAACCTTAGGTTAGTTCACCTAGAGAATTAATTGTACCCGGCACAAGGATACACTCCCCAGGGATCTGCCTAGTCAAAAGGCTAAAAATGAAAAAAAATTTATTTTATACAAAATGGCCCTTTGAGATTTTTATATATCTCGACGAGCTCGTTGGGCTACATAAAAAGCTTGGCTGGCATACCGGTTAAGGCGGGCTCCTTAGGCTAACAGGAATTTTATGCTAATATCTAATGTGATTACGTATTTTTGAGGTGTGATCATTCAATGTTATTAATATTTTTGTGTGTTTGTGATCGCGTTAATAAAATCCCTGGAGGTAGCATAACCGATGTGTACCCATTTGGAGGTCTCTTCTGACGTGTCCATGGTAGCTTCTTCATTGCCTTGGTCTTCCTACATATGTCCACTATGAGATGCAGAGAGGGTGTTAAATTTTATATTTTCCTTTTCACCAAAATTCCCAGACGAGGTGTTGCTTGCAAAAGCATTGGAACAGGTGATTTTCCACTCACCAAAGAACCATGAAAAGTGGCTAAATAATTGATATCCTTTGACATAAGCACATGTTGCATCATGTAACCCCACATTGGGTAATTGTCCCCATCCAATTTATCCTCAGCAGCAAACATCTTAAACACATCTGTGTTTTTGTTAGCCATGGAAAATGCATGCACCTGATGTGAAAAGTACCCAAAGAGAGGAGAAAAGAAGAGAGACCAACACGTGCTAAATAGCACAACCTGATAGTGGAAACGGAGGCCGAAGATGAGCCCCATTGGAAAATCTCAGCAGGGACTATGCTCTACGAGCTCACCCGAAGTATGTGTCGACCTATTGACTCTTGCTAATGCTCACTAAAATAAAAGAAAGTGAGCCACAATGCTGGCGATAAAGCATGGGAGGACACAACCTGCTCTGATACCAATTGTAGGAAATAGAGTTACAAGGAAACACACACAGCTTGGAGAAGACGAAGGAAGCTCAAGGCACACAATAGAGAGTAGTATTACTTAGTGTGCAATGGAAAGATAAGGTAGCCCTAGAGTGATGGGCGTGTATACAATGCACGGGGGGAAAAGCCTCCTAGTGAGGAAAAAAATGCCTCGACGGTCCTAAGTTTTCTCACACACATCACTACCACATGTATATGGTAACCTATCCATTACCACACACACAAGACACACACACACACACACACAGTTATATATATATATATATATATATATATATATATATATATATATATATATATATATAGAGAGAGAGAGAGAGAAGAACATAACATGCAAACACTCCCCGCTCATGCGCACTCTTTAAGTGGTATTAGACTTGTAGTTGCCGACTTGGTCGTAGAAAGGGATTAAGAAATCTTGGGAGCTTGTGAGAAGGAATTGGGATCTTGTGAGCTCATTTGAGAGTGATGTATGCTCTTGTGGAAGCTTAACAGAGAGTGTGGAAGATAGTGTGTAGGTGAAGGTGCCCTAAAAATTGTGTGTGCAAAAGCATTGTTTTGCAAGTCAATTTTCTTCGTGTACATTGCAGATTTGGAATGCATTGTTGATGAGAATGAGAAGGTTTATGTGATAGTCAAAGATCTTGGTGGTCAATAAGAACTATGAAATATGGCCTACATCCAAAGCTTAGGATATGGTCAACATCTTGCAGCAAGTACAAAAAAAGACCTATATGAACAAGAAGAAGTCAACTACTTGGTAACCACCTAAGGACCACTACTTCCAATATACATGAAGGTCCTCACCATTAGTAAGCCCAAGGTTGTTTCTTTTTTAAGTAGAGGAGATACCATTAGAATGTGGCAAGCTAGGCCACTATGCAAAGGATTGCTCACTAAAGGATTCATTCACCCATTCACTTATAAATCAAATAGTGATATTTTATTGATGCCCTTATTTTCGTAGGTGGTGGTGAAGATGAATACCCCACACACCATGTCATTCAAAAACTCTCTAGTGACTTCAATGAAGATGATGGTTTAAGGTTACTTCTCCGCAATATGAGGAGCATATGAAGGAGAAAATGGAAAAGTACCGAGCTTCTCTCTTCTCTCTCTCTCTCTCTCTCTCTCTCTCTCTCTCTCTCTCTCTCTCTCCTACTCCTACACACTAACCCTAATCCTATGCATAAGGAATGCCTCTATCTCTCTTTGAACTCCTTGTCAATAGTGGCTATCTCATTGCACTTGACAATCCACCTACTATCTCTCTACCTTTCTCGCTTGAGTGCCGCTCGCATTTATCCTCCCACACCTTCCACTCAAGTATCACATGGCTTTTGTCATTTGCTAAAAAATCACCATCTTCCCTTTATATATATATATATATACCCCACACCATAGTTCTTGACCCCTCACTACTCCTATCAGTGCTTTATCCATGTTGCGCACATTGTTGGAACATCCAATAGCCAATTCAAATGGCCAAGGTAGTGATAGAACTTGGGAGAAGAAAGTGGCATGGCACATCCGAACTCAAAACAAACATAAGTCTATAATCTTGAAGCCCACTTTTAACTATGGTGAGAATCAACACACTCAAGGGAACAATGAGCACCAAGGGAAAATTATGCTCAAAACTAGCGTGAAAATATTAACAATTCATGGTAAAATGCAAATTTTTTTGCTACAAGAGAGCCACAAAACATGACCACAATGGGGACAAATTTATGTTTGACATTATAGAGAACGGGCATACTTACAATCAAAACATGCCAAAAATTGTTGTAGCATGCAAGAAAACCATTCTCCTATGAGCTAGCCGTCGTCTAGACAACAAAGGGAAGAGACAACTATAATTTAATGGGCTTGAAGTTGCTAAGCACAACATATCTCAATTTAGGTGCAAAGCCTATGCTTAGAACATGCCAATTAGGCCTTAAAAATGGGCTAATTTGTGAGACATTTGAAGGATAGAGTACTCCTTACAATCACTTGACCGTATTCCACAAATTTTGTCTAGAGGTGTTAGGAAAGTTTACCCAATGGTGCAAGGCTTTTGTAAGCCTAATGGGAAGTGCTTTAAGTTGGCTTCAAATGCTTGAACCTAATGCACTCCACGACTTTGGGATTGTAGTCCACCAATCATACAGTCAAACACCCAAATAAGGATCAAGCATATTGCAACCGAGATTTAAGCTTAAACAAAGGCAACATGAGCCCATAAGAGATTGCATACCTTGAATGAAGCAATGCATTGCTAGATGGCATAGCAATGCCTAGTTTCAAAGGAATTAGTCTCATTTTTCATTGAGAGCAAAGAGATTCACACTCATCTATTTGGTGAAAAAGTTATAGATGTTGATGAGGGGTTGTCAAGATGCCATAAAATACGATGAAAAAATTCTTTTTAAGATCATGCAATGCCAAATCCACTCTAGAATCCAAAGAGATTATGCTAGACCTTGACATGGAGAGAATTGCAAATCAAATGATGCAAGGGCTATATATTTCCACTAACGACACATCTTCAAGTGTTTAATATTGAGCCAAGACCATGTATTTTAATATTATATTAATATCCCATGTATTTTTTCCAAGCAAAAATTCACCACAACTACAAGCTCATGACCATCCTTATGGTGCGGATTCTGTAGAGTTTAGACTAGCCATTATCTAGCTCAATACCGATCATACATGTTAAAAAGCACTTAAGCCAAACATTAAATATTGAAGCGACGATAGTGGTGGAGAAGGCGAGCCAATCTTAGCACCACAACGTATCTCTCACAAGAATTTCAAAAAGGAAAACAAGGTGAAAGAGTTGGCACACTAATGCCTATTTAAGAAGAACACGACAAAGAATGGGTTGGTATAGGTTCTAACACATGCCAAAATTGATCTGAAGAGCTAAATCAAACTTTACAACCTACATTTGTGCCTTGCACAAAGCTCTATAGTCCACATGGGCGAGACAACTTTCCTCTAGACTTGATGAAGAGCTAGAGAGATGTGGAACCAGTTGGTCAAAAGTGCTTAGACTTTATGTAGGTTGTGGAATAGATAACCTAGCTTGGAATTTCATAGAAAAGCATAGATACAAGGCTAAAGATAAGGGAAACTTGAGTAGAAAATTGCCAACGTATTAACTAGAGCTGATTATCTCTCCCAACTCATCAAAGGGATCGTGTTAGTTGATTTCACTTTGAGTGGTGATGAGAGCCCAAGAAGAGAAGTTGCTATGAGCTTATTAGTGCCCTTTGTTAAGGAGTTGGTGCTGCAAGAGCTCCCATCTAAGTCACAAAAGAAAAAACACACCAAAAAGCAGTAACAATACCAAAAATGCATTAAATTCATGAGACATGTACTCCCCCCCTTGATCGGAATGGAGGGTGCCCATAGTACATTTTGAGACATTTTCAACCATAGCCAGAAATTGTTTGAAGCACATAAACACTTTGGACTTTGCTTAAAGTGGATACACCCATGCATGCCTGGAGTAATCATTAATAAAAGTCACAAAGTGCAGGTAATTTTCCAAGGACGGAGTTTGCATGTGCCCACAAACATCACTATTTTATGCACAAGTTGCAACTGCATGTAGCCCTAATTGAACCATTCTTTGGAAACTTCAAACACTGCATCTTACCCAATAAACAACCTTCACAAAGATGTTTGACAGGTGCTTTAAGAGGCGACAAAGAAGCAACCATATTAGATCTTTGCAAACGCAACAAACTAGCAAAATTCAGATGCCCAAAATGTGCATGCCAAATTTTTGCATCTGAAACATCCTTTGAGTGTATAGTTGTACACTTAGGATTAGTAGCAATTAGTGATGGGCAATCGGCCACATGGCCATTAAACCTAACATTCTCCCACTTGATGGCCAATGTGGGAGACCATAAGAATGCAAGAGAACACGTTTCACCCAATGCCCATCAACTCACGACAGTACTGAAACTAATGGTTGGAGAGACTTTTAGTTAGTGCATCCACTGTGTTCTCTGATGTAGGAATCTTCACTAAATCAAGGCTCTTGTTTCCAAGCATTCATGACTGAAGTGATAACGCACATCAATGTGTTTCATTCTGGAATGAAACACTGGATTGTTAGCCAAGGCAATAGCACTCTGACTGTCACAATGAAGAATTGGTGTACACTGCTCCAATCCAAGATCTTTCACTAGGCGAGCAAGCCAAATATATTCTTTGCATGCCTCACTCAATGCAACATACTCTGTCTCTATGGTAGAAATGGATGTACATTCTTGAAGAATGGATCTCCAAGAAATAGCAAAACTAGCAAATGTGTAAATCCAACCTATCGTTGATTTATGACTGTCAACACAGCCTGCATAATCACTATTTACAAATCCCTAAATGGATGACTCTCCACGACCATAGCATAACTATCTATCTGCAGTGCCACCTCAAGCATCTGAGAAGCGACTTGACAACATCCCAATGCTTTTTACCAGGGTTATACATAAATATACTAACAACTCCCATTGCATGTGCAATGTCAGGTCTTGTAGACACCATGGCATACATGAGACTACCACAAGCTGAAGCATAAGGAACCTTAGCCATCACAACTTTTTCCTCCGCAGATTTGGGATAGTCGTTCTTGCTAAGTTTCAAATATGCAGGCAATGGAGTACTCAAAGCTTTCAAGACTAGATTGTGAAGCCCTTTCTCCTGAGATGGTTGATAATGTGAGTGTCGATAGTGGCATGCCTACTGTGCAGCAAGTTGATCAAGCCATCCTTATGGCTAGTGACCTTGCTGCTTCATCTTATCACACAAGTACTATCAACCAAGGCCATGGAGCCAAGACCATGGTGCTGGTCTATTTTCCCCTCATGCACCTTTGTAAATTTTTCTTTTTCAAGGACACATTATATATGATACCCAATATTTTTACCGCAAACATTGCGTTATCTTTGCCAAAAATTATCCCCCTTATGTACACGGTGTTGTGTATGCAATAAATCATAAGAAATTGATATTGGTGCTAGTAGTATGATCACCATCAAAATCAAACCCAAGTTAAGGGGAAAAAACTCATTACACATCACCCATTTAAAAGGTGGAGAAGGTACATGGAGTTGAAACGAATGTTTTACATGAAGTTGGACATGTGTTTAAGTTTCCTCATGTCCATGGGCTTTCTCACACTACAATGATTCGCGCAGGATACTTGGACCTACTGAGAATGACTATCATGTTCTCCAGATGATGTCAAGAATGGTCCTCGACCTTTGATTCTGGATCTAAATGGTCTTTTGATTTATAAAGTGAATCTGGAAGATACCTTTTCCCAACATTGCCAATGTTGTTTTCTGCATAACAGATCCCTTACAGTCTTCTACGGTTTGTGCTATATAGCACGTGTTGTTTCCGCTTTGTTGCTCTCTTTTCAGAAAGTTTTGACATCAAGTGTAACATTTATCATGGATGACAACAACATAGATGTGTTCAGGATGTTTGTTGTTGAGGACAGATTAAATGGGGACAATTACTCTATGTGGTCTTATATGATGCAATATGTTCATGTGCCAAAGGGCGTTTGGAACATTGGGCAAGGCATTGATGTACATCCTGGTTCTGAGGATACTGGCAATGTTGACGATGTTGCAGGTCTTGTTGCAATGATTGCTACTGTTAGAGTTGTTTTGCCTACGATAGAACAAGCTCGTTGGGATGTAAAAGATGTGCAAGCTCATTCATTGATTGCGTTGTTTGTGAAGCACATTATTACTCCTCACATTCGTTCAACGAAATCTGCAAAACAGGCTTGGGATATTTTGACTGGTCTTTATGCAAGTCGCAATGAGGCAAAAATTGCATTGCTGTGTAAAGAGCTGGAGTCGAAGATTATGCATGAGGAAGATGACATAGACACTTTCCTTGCCGGTATCAAGGATATCAATGAGCAACTTATTTTTGCAGGAGAAGTCATTTTAGATAGTTTCCTTGTGCAGACTGTTCTTGATGCCTTGTCAGATTTTTACCAGACTTTTGCTAGTACTTGGAAACGTATGACCCAAGGAAATCCTGAAGTTGTCAAGTTTGATGCATTATGCACACTGTTGTTGCAAGAGTCGCTCTCTAGAAAAAACAGGACTAGACAACGTGCAATAGAACAAGCCTCTATTGCTGCTCAAAGAAAAGGTGGTAATAGTAATGTAGCACTTCTCATGGTTTTTTGCGTGTCATAAAATCTAATAGTTAACCAACCCAAATGATTTTCTCATATTCAACTGATCATTTAATGTGAGAGAATAAGTGGGAACAAGGGTTAGAATACAGACATGTGCTTACAAATCTATCTCAACACGGGGCCAATGGTAAAGGGGTCCAAATGAGAGAGTCTGTCAAAGAGCAAGGCTAGCAGTGGAGCTTAAAATACCTTAGGGTTAGCTTCATTAAATAACTCCAAAGGTTAATGTTAAAAGTCCTTTGACTTAAGGAAGCTAGGCCGAGCTTGGGGTGGGAACCCGGCCCAAGCTTGCCAACTAGGGAGCTTGAGGTCCTTGTGGGAACACTACCCAAGCTTGAGGTACTTTGTCATGCTTGTTGACTAAGGTGCTTGAAGGTAAGGTGTTCAAAAAGTCAAATCCAATCCCTAATCCGAGAGATTCACCATGGAAAACTTATTGAACCACGTAAGTGCAGGGGAGGGGGGTTTTTTTACAAGTTACATAAGCGTATAATTTAGGGGTAGGCCCCCAATCATTTATCTCCCAAGCTTTAAAAAAAAAGGGAGGGGGGTATCCTACGTGTGTGTGGGGGGGGGGGGGGGAGAAGTGAGAAAAGGAAAAAATGAGAGGAAGTTTTTATGTTTCAAAATCATGGCTTCCCGAAAGAAGCTCATAGGCCATTTCCATTACATCGGTATCATAGCATTTGGCTTCTCTTTTCTTGCTTAAGAAGAGAGGTCCTTAAGTAGCCTATTAATGGTTGATTTTGTTAATTATATCAGGGTAAGTGGGACTAAGATCTATTATCGAATTTTTTGTGCCCACTATGTGGGATATGGTGCACACCTCGGGAATGTTGGTCTTAATAATGGGGTCTTTTTAGACTTGCCTACGGCTTTATCATTATTGAGCCATAAGAAGTTTGAAAGGAGCTATCCCTCGACAACTCTGCAATATTATACCCACTCCACTACTCTATTATTAACCAATTCAAGCCGTGGGTGTAGATACTTAAGTGCTTATTTTCAAAGGCTAAGAGGAGTAGCAACTAAGGTTTTGAATTGCCAAAGAATACACTAAGTAAAACATAAGTTTAATAATCATGACTGACAATAACCAAGAGAGTAGAATGAACATTGATAACTTTGATTTTGCACATAAAGGTGCTAATGATGATGCCCCATATTTGTCAATTATCTTGTTACTAGGTTGCAGCAAGCTATGGGCAACCTTGCTTTGCAAGCCGAAGTTACTCAAAAGCTTCGTGCTTATGGGATTTCCCTTCCTCTCCAAGAGGAGAGAGAGCTTAGGAGGCCTTGATGAGACCCCCAAAAGAAGACTCTCTCCCATACGAGAGGAGGAATCCAAAGAACCGGAAAGTAATGAATCCATAAGTTTCTCTGAAGATGTGGCTCCACGAAGAGGACGGTCTAGACAGTCGTCAATTTATCCCAAGAGGAAATGGTCAACCCACAATCCTTCTCCTCGTCACTCTGAAAGGGAAGAGAGGAAACAAAGGAAGAAAAGGGCAAGAAAGAGGTCACCCTCTTCTCCTCCTTCTTCACCTTCCTCCTCTTCCGACGAAAGCTATGGCTATTCTCCTAGAGAATACAAGAGGGGAGGACATTGTAAATCTTACCCTGCATGGCGAAGGTCACAAAAGCTCAAGAGGTTCAAAGAGGGAGGAAAGAGTATCTCTTTTCTCACCTATGATGGAACCTTGGGTGCCACCGACAAGTATTGGCCTTCATCCAGCAATTTGATGCGGCCTTTGGAGACGAGGGCTTCACGGATTCTTCCAAGGAGACGAGGGCTTCACGGATTCTTCCAAGCTACATCATGTAGCTACGAACTTCCAAAAATCGGCTTGTCAATGGTGGGCTAGCCTTCGTGGCAACGGCGAAGCCCCAAAGATATGGAAAACTCTACGGGTTTCCATCATGAAGCAATTCCTTGCAAGCGATGCAAAAGGACAAAGTGATTATCAAATGGCACAGTTTGAAGCTTCTCTCTCATGAGTCTATCTACAAATATGTAGGAAATTTTTGGGATTTACATCTCAAGGCTACTATCTTTCTAAGGAGAGACTTTGTCGAGCAAAAGCAACAATTCTATGCGGGATTACCTAAAGAGATGGCTAAATACGTCAACTCTCAACAGCTTGGTTCTATCACCGAAGTAATCTACCATGCCATGGTTGCCTCGCGCATCAATTTCTAACAAGGGGCTAGACGAATGTCAAGCCCATGGAAAACAAAGACAAGAGTGATGCAAAAGGGAAAACCAATGCCCAAAATTTCTCCCAAGGCAATTCCAACAACAACAACACAATCGGTCCAAGGAGAAGGGAGTTTACAACAGTAAAAGTAAACTCTCTCCTAAAGAGCTTGAAGCTTTTGGCAAGGACCATAAAAAGTGTGGAGAGCAAGGACATGACTATCGTTCTTGTCCCAAGAGAAATGCTCGCAATGAGACTCCTAGAGCTTCAATTATTGAAGCTCCAAAAGAAGATGCATTGCAAAGGATCTCCTCTCTCATATGGTTGGGGAAAGGTAAGGGAGCATGATGCATTTATCTTGTTTGACCCTGGCTCTGTTCACAACTTCATATCAACGGAGTTGGCCACCAAGTTGGACATTCAACCTTTCGAGATGGGAGATATTGTAACTGCTGACACAAATTTCAAGGGACAAGCCTCCGTTACTCCCTTGAATTGGGAAGTTGAGGCTTCATGTCCAAAGCTATGTTGACAAAGAAGACTTTTTCATCTCTCCTCTCTAACATGAGGATTGTATCCTAGGGACAGCATGGTTCAACCGTATGGCTGCCAACATGAAGTTCCCTGAAAGGAGAATCTACTTCACCTACAAGGGAAAGTGCATGTATATAGATGCTACCGAATCTGGTCGTACTATACCACTTATAAATTCACCTGCTTTTGATAAATCAATGAAGAGCTCAGTTTTTGCGTACATGATTTTTGGCAAAGAGTCCCTAAAAGATCCTAACGTTTTATCAAATGTAAATGGTAGGAATCGACTTGTCTAATTTTGTAAAGGGATTCCAAGATAAGTTCATCGATCATATCTCTATGGAGTTACCTCCAAAACGAGGGGATGATGACCATCTAATTGAGCATCTACTAGGAAGCTTACCGCCTAACAAGCCTCCATATCAAGTTTCCCAAGCTCAATAAGAGGAGATCATGAGGCAAGTAAAAGAATTAGTAGACAAAGGGATGGTGAGGCCTAGCTCCTCTCCCTTTTGTTCTCCAGTCTTTTTAGTAGTGCAAAAGAAAGATGGTACATATCGTATGTGTGTGGATTATCGAGCACTAAAACCTTCAATAGGATTGACCTTAAAAGTGGCTATCATCAAATAAGGATAGTGGATGAAGATATCCTAAAGACCGCGTTTCGAACAACGTTCGGTCTTTATAAATATCTAGTCATGCCTTTTGGCTTGACTAATACACCAACCACGTTCAATCGTGTAATGGTGAAAATCTTTAGACCCTACCGCAAATTCACACTAGTGTTCTTTGATGATATCATCATCTACTCCAAGTCCTTGGAGAAACACAAAAACTATCTCCAAGTGATTTTTCAAGCATTGAGGGAGAACAAGCTTTTTCTCAACCAAAAGAAAAGGGAATTTTTCCTTCAAGAGATTGGGGGGGGGGGGGGGGGGGGGGGGAGGGGGGGGCTCTATCAAGATATATGGTTGGGAAGATAGTGAAATGCCACATCACAAGTCCTTATGATAACACACAAAGGATTAATGGGCTAAAGAAATGCAATGTACATTCATCGATGTGGTAAAAAAATCTCAAGCAATGAAGAGGGCAAGGAGGTGTAGCATGCGTGATTACGAAAAGATTGAAAGATTTTACAATGGATGTACAAGATGACAAACACAAACATTATAAATGGATGAAACCTATGATACCAAAAAGATCACCTATTTTTGTGGCATGCAAAGTCACCGGGGGGGGGGGGGGGGGTTCTATAAAGATGCATGGTTGGGAAAATAGTGAAATACCACATCACAAGTTCTTACAATAACACACAAAGGATTAATCGTCGAGAGAAATGCAATGTACATTCATTGAAGTGGTAAAAATCTCAAGCAATGAAAAGGGCAAGGAGGTGTAGCATGCATGATTAAGAAAGGATTGGAAAATTTTATATCAATTGTACAAGATAACAAACACAAATGTTATGTATGCATGAAACCTATGATACCAAAAAGAGCACCTGTTTTTGTGGCATGTAAACTGGGGGAGGGGGGGGGGGAGGGGAGGGAGGGGGGGGGGGACATCTATAAAGATGCATGGTTGAGAAGATAGTGAAATACCACATCACAAGTTCTTACAATAACACACACAGGATTAATGGGCAAGAGAAATGTAATGTACATTCATTAAAGTGGTAATAAAATCTCAAGCAATGAAGAGAGAAAGGAGGTGTAGCATGTGTGATTAAGAAAGGATTGAAAGATTTTATATCAATTGTACAAATGGCAAATACAAACGTTATGGATGAAACCTATGATATCAAAAAGAGCACCCATTTTTGTGGTTTTGTGGCGGACTGACACATTCCTCATCGACATTAGTCCCCTTTTTATGTTTGAATGGATATAGATAAATCATTTGTTGATTTAGAAGAGGACATTGCTCATTTTAAAGGCAAAGGTGGTGTTATTATTTTTAGAAACATGCATGCCAATACAAAAACATTGCTACAATAGTACAACTATACTCATTCCACATAAAAGTACCTTTATGGAGAGAAGAATCAACGGCTTTACATATAGAAAACACAATGAGGATAGTGTGACTGACTATATGCTACTTAGATAACGAGTTTACACTTGGCCGATGGATTCAAACCTTCAAACCTTATGTTTTGACAAAAAAGTGAAGATTTTTTTATTTTATTTGTGTGGATTTTAAATGACCACCGAAGTATATTGAAATGGTTGACATAAAGTTAAGATAGCAAAGCTCCAACATGAAGCACCATTGAAAACTAGACAGAAAGCCTTCAAAAAAGTTATTTGTTTTTATTCTAAAGAATGCTTTCTATAAAGCATATCAAAGGTGTCAACAAAGGTAGATCATATACAAGAGGTGGCTTGATAAATAATCTTAAAATGATAGCATGTCCTTGATAAAGCTAAATAAGGACAAAGATTACTATCAAAGTTATTTACATTCACACAAGGCACTCATTCGAAAGAAGAGAAGAAGATGGAAAGTCAATTGTGAGTTTGTTTACTAAAAAAAAGCACATGTAGAAGATTTCGGGGAAACCTAAAGAACAAGTGGATTGAGAGTTTTGGTAACTTGAGTCTTATGAATATATACATACACATTGTAAGCAACTATATAAGCAACCAAACACTATCATGTCATGATTCATTGCATGTATGCCCTCTTTTTAAGTATAGGATAAGTTGGTGACACTCGCAAAGCGGGAGATTTTCAAGGTATATACCCAGAAATGATTAAATGGACGAGAGAGACATCATATTGTTGGATATGTGATGTATTCAACCTTGCATTTTTAACATGGTATGCCTTATGACTGTGAAAGGAAAAGATGTAAAGAATATAAATAATTATTGAACTATAATGAAATGATTAAATAGACAAGAGAGACATCACATTGTTGGATATGTGATATACTCAACCTTGTAGTTTAACATGGTATGCCTTATGATTGGAGCACTTGTTGGGTCAAACCTCCGAAGAAAGAAAAAGTTGTAAAGAATGTAAATAACTACTGAAGTATAATGATTTGATGTTTGATGGCGAAGTCATCTAAGTGCATATGGAAATAAAATTGAGTGAATGGGTTGAAAAGAATAGCAAATGTGCAAAAAGACAAGAGGATTTATGTTCACGTCATAGCACCATTGATCATCTTGCCACTCCTTATGCTCTCATGGAGGAAAGCACGTTGAAAGGTAAGCAATAGTTTTATTGCTTTGTGGGCTTCAAAAGAGCCTTTAATATCATTCCACATATCAATTTGTGGAGGATGGAAGAACTACCACGTAAGCCAGTTTATGTTTGTTGTGTTTTACATCTATGAAAACGTGATACGTCAATTGCACATAGGAATTTCAAAATTTTTAGCAAGAAATATTGGGATTAAACAAAGATATTCATTGTCACCAACTCTCTTTGGGGTATGTATTCATCAATTGAAGCAAATGGTACTTGAGTTTATGCAACAAAAAAGCATTGAAGGGGTTACGATTTGCAAATATAATAAATCATCCTTTTGTTGCATATGGATGTTGTAGTACTTCTAGCACATACTTTAGAAGATGCACAAACAAAAGACTTTTGGTTGCATAGTGAGCTGACCGTGAACAAATCCAAAACAGAGGCTATACTTGAGAAAACGAACCATGAGGAGTGCAACCACAAAACACCTAAGTGATTGAGAGCTTTAAGTACCCTCAATTTATTTTTATTTTTATGTTGACATTGTGCTAGAGTCACACATGGATGTAACGCTTTGGTCTCATAGGTTATTTTGAAATTATATTCTCTCTCTCTCTCTCTCTCTCTCTCTCTCTCTCTCTCACAACACACACACACACACACACACAAAAAGAAGAAAGGAAACAAAAACAGAGGCTTGCTTGATCAAAGTGCCTTCGAAAATAGGCATCGCAAACACACACAAAAAGAAGAAAGAAAACAAAAACAGAGACCTTGCTTGACCAAAGTGCCTTCGAAAATAAACAAGATTTCCAACCTGAAATGCAGGTGGGTTCGTTCCTTCATCTAGGTGGTTGCTCCTAAGTAGGCTGTGTTGCTTTTAATGAGCAAGCACGGCTGCTTGCTCTAATTATAGAGAGTGAAGTGGCAGACATTCCAATGAAGTGTGTGAAAGCGATGCAAATGCATACATGGTTGGTGAACAGATATGTACGATAGAGCACACGTATGTCAGTCAGCAGTCTTGAGAAAAATGTTGCGTTGATTATAAATCTAGGAGGGTGAAGGAATTAGGAGACTAAACGAGAAAAGAAAAGTGTATCCGTTATGCACCTTCACCGCTCATATAGAATTCCATTGGCTTATTTTCTTTGCATGTGTGCTTATTCCTCAAGCTCAACCTGTTATCTGTCTACAAGAAGTAAAATCTAGAACATGTCATGCCCTTGCTCCTTATGGACATCATGCATTCTCAGATGATCATTAACCACATGAAGCCTCGCGTTTTCAAATCCAACTCATCTCTGTCTAGTCCTGTCATATCAATGCAAAGGGAAGTTGGTAGAGAATTTGCAAATCCAGCAGCTTGCTCAACTTCAGGTGCAGTTAGGCTGCAATCCCATCAGCACAAGCAACCAAAAAACTCCATGGGTCACATCCTCCAAGCAGAATGGTCATATCACTGCTCAGTACTTCCTCAACGATCCGATCAACAGTAACATAACCCTCCATCACAATTTTGTAGACCATTAGAACTCTTCAAGAAGACCTGTTCCGCCATACGAAATCCCAGCAGCATCAGCATATCCTTCACACTATGGATAAGAACGACAGTTTAGAATGGTCTTTTGATTCAGCAAAGCTATGGGAAGCTGCATTCGAAGCTTAAACTACACTTCTTCTGTCCGTGCTCAAGAACCTCAGTTCCTTGCATGCCTGATCTGATCCAGTGAAGCAAACATTGTTTCAGAGGAGCTTCTAAACACAATATGAACCATCTTTGTGTAGGCGAATTTCCTCACAATGCATCTAACATACAAAACTTACCAAAAAAATCGATCAAGTCATGCCCTTTGACAAACAGCTAGAAACCCTTTCTATTACAGCTTTTCCTGATTTCGTCGATCTCTTTTTTTTGTTTCTGGACAATTGCATAATAGATGTTACAACACAAGTGAAACAATCATGTATCTTCTGTAATGTCAAGGGGAAAAAAGAAGGAAAAGGTGCACGGGGGATTGGGATTGGGGTTTTGGGGGGGGTGGATTTGCTGTGAACCTCAAACAGCTCTGCTTGACATGTCTCAGTGATTTCTTGTAGCCACCTCCATTCCATAGCCATCTCATACTCGATTGTATTTGGTTGAGAAGAATGGGAAGTAGAGACTGCCTTTTTCTGCAGAATGACAAGCTTAGAATGGCACCATGAACAGCTAATACTAAGTTAACAAAAAGCACTGAATAATTTCTAAGCTGAACTAATGCAAACAAATCTAACACAAGGACAAAAAAAATAATGTAGAGTAGGGATAGAACTAGGCAGACAGATGCGCCAAGTGGCAGCCGAGCACTGGTTAAAGTCCAACCAGTGCCTACTCTTTCGATCTGACAAAAAGTTTAATATTTGAGAATGGCACAAACTGCACTTTCAATTTGAAGAAAAGAGTCAGCAAAGTTCCTGTCTTCACCCAGCTCATATTCAAAATCAACACATCAGCATACAAAGAAACAAACGTAATACATATAATTTTGTAATAAAAGACATGTATCACAGGATCCTCCACTGAGAAAAAATGTGTTCTATTTTTGGAGTGCAGGAGAATCATTCTGGATCATAGGACCCTTCACTCAAACGATGTGAATATGCTTTAAGAAACCCACTAGAAAACCTTCTGTAATTGAACTCCTCCTTTGCTTCTTGTTCCTTTCGCATATCTTGATTCTTCAATGCACCGCTACAGCAGCTCAAGTCCTCAAGGTCTTTCTTCGTCAAATGAAGCTTATAAAAGGCAGGCTGGAGGAAGAAACAGACTAACAAATATGTATCAAAGCTCTCGATTCACAACTGTGCCAACCTCTGAGATGAAGTGGAAGGAAAAATATTTGAACTGCATAATGTATCCATCGAAGTTTCCGTACGCTGTACGAATGCCCATATCGTCGTACTGTATATCTTCGTATGGCCATACTTACACAAATACGGTCCAGCCTTTTTTCAAAATTTTGCAGCCTGTACCTTGAGGCTTTGGTCTTTGTGCCCAATCCCTAGGTCATTTTTCATAAGTTTATTAGGCCCTTTAATCTTAGACCTAGGTATAGTCCTAAGACATGAGGTAATTTGCACATGTTTTTTTATGGTTTTAAAGAGTTGTTTTTTTAAAACACACAGTATTTATCCTAAGCGTATGATATAATTTGAAATACACCATATTTTCCCTTACAAAACCGTACAGTGACAACCCTGAATATAACTTCCTTCACAAAGATCAAGCATTTCGCAGTTTTGGACCTTTTTTTCTTGGGGTGGGTTGGTTGGAGAATTTAGAACTCCTACCGTCCTTTGGAGAGTCCAAGCAATCTTGTTGTGTACACAATGTCACCCGCAGTAACTGCTGACGTTGCTCATGAAAGTGAAAGTTAAGCCAGCCTTGCGATCCATTCTTTGCAATAAATGGATGAGATTTGCAGTCATTAGTGCGGTGCAGAATTGACTCTGAATCAAACCATGTGAAAATGCTGAACTACCATAAAACAATGTGACATTGTGTTTCAAAGAGAAGATGTGCATCAAGCATGGTCCTTCCACATGAAATAATGTAACAGTTGTTGATCAAGCCATTTTCAGGCCATACAAATAACCAAGACAACAAGCAAATAAAAGATCTTCTCAGAAATACACCAGATTACATACATAGTCGTCAGCGCCCAGGTTCCTGCTCAGCCTGAGTTTATCCAATGCTAGATGGCCTGGAAATCTCATTAAATTAGATATTTCTTTGAACTTGGTTGCAATTACGGGCCTGCTTGAGTACAAACGATATGATAAGAGCTCTCACAAATGGCCAAAAACATATGCTGCAGGACAAGAGTGGAAAGGCTCACCTCTTGTTGCTTGCCAGAACCAGGCATTTTATCTCCATCTCCTGCAGAGCATTATCTGCAAGCAATCTGCTATCAAAAATTGCCAAGGCTTGACCTGAAAAAGCAAAAACGTGTCATTGTTTAACATCTAAAAGAAATAACACATCTGTTTGAGATCTGTTTTTGCAGCACATTACCATAAGGACATATTGTTTCTTGAGGTATGACCCGTACATCTGAGACACCTTGAAGAATATGTTTCAGCATTTCCTGGAAAACCATCCGTTTTCTTGATTATTCTATGTAGCCCATTTTACAAAAAGACTCCAGCTGTACAAATATTTTCCCAATCAATTAGTGACTGTATGAGGATTTTCCATGACAACTTTACTGCAGAACCTCTACTAATCAGGAGTGGGAAGGGGCGGGAGGGGGGGGAGGAAGAGTACAACAACGTCTATAAATGGCCAATGCAAGATCTAGTGTGACATGCGCGAGAAAATTGAAAGAACTGAACAAACTGAAGAGAGAGAGAGACAACACAGCACGGTAAAGTTCCGTGCCCAGAGAGACTAGACCCAAAGACACGCGCCCCTTCTCGGTATTTCTTTATTATTATGCTTCACAATGTACAATGTCCGAGGGTCCTCTTCTCTCAGCAGTGCTCCCAAGCAAATCTATGAGAGAGAGGCCCTGGCAATTTATTTATAGGCCCTGAGGCTTCAAAAAGCAGTTTACATGAAAAGCGTCAAGTCTAAAAGCATCCTACCCCAAAAGCTGGCACCATAAACTCCCATCGGAAATCGCCGAAATCCGTACAGCCTGCCAGTCAACACCGCAAATCCTGGGTGTCCGTACAACTGCCACGTCATCAGCCTTCTACACAATTTTGGGGGTCAGCTTTATGTTACAAAGGTTTTTACGCCCTTGGCCTGGGGTACCGTAAGTTGGTACAGCTTATAAAATCGATGATCTTTAATTTTAGGTCTCTCAGGTAGGCTCTATAAGTTGGCAAAACTTCTTTTGCATCTTTCACTAGGGTTCGGACCCCTCTCTGTCCGGAGTCCGTCATTTAGGTCATGCCACATCATCACTTTAAGACATACCCCCGTCATGAAAGAATTGTAATCTCCCTCGATTATGCCTGCAAAAAAGACATAGAACAAAATCTATATATACCTAGAGTGAATATACATAGAGCAAATCTAGTTCAGTAGACATTGAATCTAGGTACCGACGTACTAAACCACATTTATCTAGCACTTGCACGAAGACGACAGTCACTTAACATTCACATCACTATCAACGTCGAGATCTTAGATGAGAATCATGATCATTGCAGCTTTATTTAGCAAAATCATAGAACAAAATCTAGTTCAGTAGACATTGAATCTAGGTACCGACGTACTAAACCACATTCATCCAAAGCCGGGTAGTTCCCGAACTTGACTAAATACCGGCATGTCATCTTACCTTTCACTTTCCTTTTCTTGTGAGCCAGGACCTGTCTTGGAATGAGAATCTCTTCTGTCTCTTCCACCTTGGGCTGCTCCTCTGGCTCCCTGTCCACTCGCACTTCATCTTTGAAAGGTCTCAGTAGACTCACATGAAATGCATTGTGAATCTTCCAAGTATTTGGTAACTTCAGTCTGAAGGAAGCATCAATTATCTTCTCCTGAATCTGGAAAGGGCCATAGTATCTATCACAAAGTGATGATGTGGCATGACCTAACGGATGGACTCCGGACGGAGAGGGGTCCAAACCCTAGTGAAAGATGTAGAAGAAGTTTTACCAACTTACAGAGCCTATCCGAGAGGCCTAGAATTGAAGATCATCAATTTTATAAGTTGTGCCAACTTATGGTACCCCAGCCAAGGGGCCTAAAAACCCTTTTTAAAATAAAGTTGACCCCCAAAACTGCATAGAAGGAATGATGACGTGGCAACTATACATACACTCGCAAATCGCACTGATGACATGGCAGGTTGTACGGACATCCGCATTCTACGCTAATGAAGTGGCAAGCCGTACGGATTTTCGCAAAACATGCTGGCAGCTCTAGCGCTAGCTTTTGGCGCAAGATGCTTTTCGACTTGAGGCTTTTCATGTACTGCTTTTGGCCAAGGGCCTTGATAAGAATTGCCAGGGCCTCTCTCCCACAGATTTGCTTGGGAGCACTGCTGAGAGAAGAGGACCCTCTGACATTGTACTTTGTGGAGCATAATAATAAACAAATACCAAGAAGGGGCGGTCCTTGGGGCCAGTCTCTCTGAGCGCCCACGGAACTTCGTCGTGCCGTGTCGTCTCTTTTTCATTTTTGTTCAGTTCTTTCAGTTTCTTGCATGTGTTGCACTAGATCTTCGGCTTGGAGTGTCCAAGTCTTACAATAATATTAGAGCTCGAACAATTCTTGTTCTATAAAGGATCCGATCCCTTTTACTTGCAGCACACATGGATTCAGTTGATTAATCCCGCCATGAAGAAACTGTGGCACCCGACACTCAGGTTCGGGAGAGAATAATGGAGATTCAAACGGACATCGACCAACTTCTGAAGATTCGAAACAGTATGGCCCGCCGTCTCCACCTACCGAATATGAAAGAATGGAGATGCAGCGTCAACAACAGGTCGACGCCTCTGCTAAACAGATGCTCTAGTATTCCAAGGATCCTAGTATATGATTTTTTTTTATCAAGTGCCCACTTGACGAGATGCATTCTTGATGGCGTACTGCCATCCGTTCACCTATGAAGTCAGCTTTGAAGAAGACGACTACCCCTGGAACACCAACTCAGAAGTTATACTCAGAAAATGAATTCGTGGAAGCAGTAGAATGGCGAGTCAATAGACTCATGAAGACCAAGAGGCAATCGCGGAAACTAAATCGAGCAACAGACTATCCAAGCTACTTTTGAGAATGCCCGAAAGGCAAAGAAACGTGTGAGATTGAGGGTGTTCCAATTCATCCTCATCCTCTTCTAACAGCTCGAACAATTCTTTTTCCTATGATTCTAGCGATGAGGATAGAAAGAGCAAGAAGAGGAGAAACACAGAGACATAGCAAACGCAAGAAGAGCCGATCCCGTAGAAGATCTCGGAAGTATTTTGATGGATTCTTCCTCCTCTAAAAGTTTGGATTCTGATGAGCCAATGTTTTCAACTAAGAGGAAGTACATATACAAAGCCAACCAGTACGACTTTCTCAAGGATAAGGGCAAGAAGCCCAAAGATTTCAAGTGGGCAAGCAAAAAAGTTTGATACATTCTTCCGCTTTAAACAGTGCGCAGAATACTACAAACAGGATAAATGTTACGATCGTGGGGAACAGGGGTATGTACTTGCTAGGTGTCCGAATCTTAGCCAAGGCTCTGAGTTTGAGAATTCAGCCGCTACTTGAGAGCATTAAACATGGGACCTAGACAGGTTTTGTCAAGGAAGGCAATAACATCTTCACCTTTTGGGAGGCTTTAATATAACCGGCCTATACAACGTAGAGGGCGGTACTATTTCAATTACCTGCTTACTTTACACAGAGCACTGTGAAGAAAAGAGAACACAGTTGCGTCCAATGATTAGAATGTTACTGCGCACACGAGACCGACACCCTGTAGGCCCCAAATTGGCACCCCTTTCCGTATTTCTTCATTCAATTAGCAGTTGACAATCCATACACTTAGGCCTAACTCTCACAAAGCTGTCGAAACCTGCAAGGGCTGAAAACGCAGGTTTCCGACCTGATTTTGGCAACATAACCGTGCTAGAACCCCTATAGGTCAAAAACACCTAAGACAGATTCTCTCGCAATTTAGAAGCTTTCTGGTGAGCTGTACAGAATTTTAGCGTGCTATAATCCTCTGTTTTTCTACTATTGGGTGCCAAAAACCCTGTAAGCGCATCCCAAAGCTTTCACGGAGCTCCCTTGGTGTTCCCTTGCAGTTTAGGTGCAAAACCCTAAACCTGCAAAAAAAAAACACAGCAGGCTGTAATTCTCTGTTTCGGATCGTTTTTAGTGGAGAGAACACGCCTACGCATGTCCCAAGGGCTCCCACACGCAATGGGACAGTTCCCTTGTGAATTGGACAAGTTTTCACGCGAGAAAATTCTCCAAACTCGCAATCTTTCGCAATGGAACTGTGCGTACTTGTGGGGGATTAGCAATTAGCTAACCCGGTTCCTGTTCATAAGGCTCTTGCCTTGGCAAATACGCATAAACCCCAGAACTCTACATATTTATTTGAGTAGCCAAACTAGTGGGGCATTACCATATGTGCCAAAGGGAGGAGAGAGAGATGCACGAGAGCAAATCATCACGCTACATGAGACAGAGGAGAAGGCAAGCTTTCCATTAAAGCTGTAGACCTGCACCCACTACTCACACACACACACTCTAGGTCACTTGTGAAGGTCAAATCAGTCCCCCAGCCTCATTTGGGCGCCTCCTCTTGCTGAGGTATCCTGTAGGTTGCTCTCCTTCTGCCAAGTGTCCAGTTTACACCTTTGAGTTAATTCCCTGATTCCCACTCACTTATAAAATCATCGCGCTAGATGAGACAAAGAAGAAGGCAGCTTTCCATTAAAGCTGTAAACCTGCACCCACTACTCACACACACTTAGGTCACTTGTGAAGGTCAAATCAGCCCCCAGCCTCATTTGGGCGCCTCCTCTTGCTGAGGTATCCTGTAGGTTGCTGTCCTTCTGCCAAGTGTCCAGGTTACACCTTTGAGTTGATTCCCTGATTCCCACTCACTTATAAAGTTGTGACTTTCCGAGTGGCCCAGATTTCATTTGGGGCACACAGGCTTCCATACTCATGGAATTCAATGCTAACTGGCCCGACCAATCCTAGACCGACCCACCTAGACTCCCGCTGTGAGAAACACGTTCGGCCACAACCGATTCACACTGGCCATGCAATGTCCACTTGCACCTTTTCAAGGGTTGTGGGGAAAACAAGCCAAAATAAAAAGAATAAAAATATGTAGTACATATTTAAAGAAAACAACAGGAAAAATACACCTCCTGGTGACATTCAACCCTTGCATGCCTTCGAGGAGAGGACCTTGCGGAGCATTTGTGAGACCGAAAGGCATCACCAAATACTCGTACAATCCAAAGGACGTCCTAAACGCGGTCTTGTATACATCTCTAGGAGCAATTGTGATGTGATGTGATGCTACTAGCCACTTTTCAAGTCGATTCTACTGAAACATGCAGAATTATGTAGCCTATCCTCTATATCATCGATCTTGGGTATTGAAAACAGATGGGCCTTCACAAGTGCGGGAGCATTTGTGAGGCCGAAAGAAAATTCTCCAAACTCGTAATCTTTCGCGATGGAATTGTGCGTACCTGTGGGGGGATTAGCAGTTAGCTAACCCAATTCCTGTTCAGAAGGCTCTTGCCTTGGCAAATACGCGTAAACCCCCAGAACTGTACATATTAATCTGAGTAGCCTAACTAGTGAAGCATTACCATATGTGCCAAAGGGGAGAGAGAGATGCACGAGAGCAAATCATCGCGCTAAGTGAGACAGAAGTGCACGAGAATAATCTTCTTCACATTAATGACTAGTCTGTTCTACGTAACTCATTGAAATCTGCAGTCAAGTGGTCCTATGCTCCTCTTCGGACTTTGAGTAAACAATCATGTCATCAAAGAAGGTACCCACGAAGTTTAATGGTTGAAATTCAAAAGGCTTTTTATTTCTTCTCGGGAGAACGAGATATACGAACCGCTTGGAATCATCTTCGGCTGACCAAGGGAGATTCTTTGGACGGTTATTGCAAGAGATTTTGGAACCCTTTTTTTTACCAACCTCTTCATTTATGAAGGTCTTGTTTAAGGAGCAGATTGAGCGGTTTAGCTGCGGACTTCCTACAGAGATCTAAGATCACTGCTTAGAACAAAAGTTAGATTCTATTCAAGAACTAATGAGTCATGCGAAACAGAGTCTTGCCATACATTAGGCAGTCTGCTTATCCCACAAATGAGATCATGACACAGAGAGCCGAACAGACTTCTTAAAATGAAAGTAGAAAGAAGAAGAGACCCAAGAAAAGAAAAATAGGATGCACGACCCAGGCTCACTCTTCGGGAGAGAGCCAACTACATCAAAGAGGGGAAGTGTTTTGGATGCCGGGACCTGGGCACATCTCCGCGAAGTGCCCTAGGAAGGCACAGAAAGAAAATGATGAAGAAAGGCTAGAGAGTTCGAAAGCAGCTGAGAAACATGGACGAAAAGGCAAGATGAAAGCAGGATTGGTTCCAGATTACATGGGTACTGACCCAAGCACGATTGATGAGAGTACAGAACTCTGCCGAGCTTGGGGCAAAGTGAAAGATCAAGAAGCCTTGATTTTCTTTGATGGAGCAGCCAAGGCCAACTTCATTTCACTTGAATTGGCGACGCAGCTCGAGATTACACCCGATCGGATGGGACCACAAGCAAGGTAGTTCTAGCGGCACCCGGCAGGGATGTGGCCATTACACCTATCATTGGCAAACTTCGGTTGCATTGTCAGGGGTATTTGGGGCACGAGGACTTCTCCATAATGCCCTTGGAAGGTTGTGATGTTCTCCTGGGAGTCCCTTGGTACCATAAGAGCAACGTCGGTGGCCGATTATCGGGTGAAGAAAGCGATATTGACTACTAAAAAGGCCGAACCATTGTACTTGATGTGAAACTTAAGGGAGAGTTTGTCCCTATTGTATCGGCTTCGGCTGTTTCAAAATTAATGAAATCCAGTCTGTTTGTTTACTTGATCTTTTTGAAAGAGTTGAATGATGAACATAGGACAAATATGTCTAAACTTGATAAAGAACCGCAAGATTTTCTTCACACTCATGCCGATTGCTTTTGTGAGGGCCTGCCAGAGGCGAGTTACCACCAACTCGTCTTGAGGATCATACCATTGATTTGATACCTGGAAGCACACCACCAAACTGGCCACCTTACTGTGTGAGCCGAGCCCAGAATGAAGAGATTATGAACAAAGTTAAAGACCTCTTGGAAAAGGGACTTATGTAGCCGAGTACTTCCCCTTACTGCTCTCGGTGTTGTTGGTTTTGAAGAAAGACGGATCTTAGAGAATGTGCATTGACTATAGAGCTCTCAACAAAATCAGCATCAAGAAACAGATTTCCGATTCCTAGGATCGATGATATTCTAGACCGGCTACAGGGATCCTCTTGTTTTAGCAGGATAGATTTGAAGAGCGGATATCATCAGATCCGAATCGTGCCGAAAGATACAGCTTTTCGGACGACCTTCGGTTTTATTCGAGTTTTTTGGTGATGCCTTTTGGCTTTACCAATGCTTCAGCGATCTTTAACCAAATGATGGGACAAGAGTTTCAAAGAGTATAAATTTTTGTTGGCACTTTCTTTGATGACATTATTGTCTTTCTCTAGGATGGAGGCAGAACATA
>NW_028221440.1:3300089-3320089 GCF_014529385.1 Adiantum capillus-veneris
CCTTCAATGACTCCCTACTTATGTATGTGGCCAGGGCCACATTATATACCTGCGGACATGTACCTGCACCTAACTGCTTGCTAGCTGGTCTGCCTCTTGGTTGTGCTCTTCCTCTTCACATGCTTGAACTGGTTTCCCTAAAGACTTCAACAGCTTTTTGATGGCAAAGAACCAATGTTTTAAGGAATCTCGTTTTACCTACCATTGGCCTAACAGGTTGCTTGATGACCAATAACGCATCCCCTTTGACCCACCAAACTGGAAATGCCAAACTCAAGGCATTGTTTCAAACCTAGATGGAATGGAAGGGCGAGATATTTTGCTTCATTGTTGGTATGGATATCTTCAAATCATAGGCTTTTGAGAAGATTACCTTGCCGTGTGGATCGTGTATCACCACACCTCCACCAGCTTTCTTTATTACCCTTCTATATGCACCATCAAACCACATGGTAAAAGATCCGACCAGGTCTGGCTCCTCTCTGGCTTCATCTCGTACTACTCTTGGATAATTGACAAATCCACGGCTTTGCTGACCAAAATGTCTGTCAAATGGGACCGACTTGTATGGTCAATTTTGAACTCGAACTCAAATTCCTGTAACTCTATCACCCACTTCATGATCCGCTTCCCTGTCTTTAAGTGTAACACCACTTCAAGGCAATAGATTGTTAGCCGTCAACACATAGAACTTACGTACAATGAGGTGCACTTTGAACTTCCTACAAGCAAAAACCAATGCCATGACCCACTGCTCCGCTTCAGTGTAAGTCACCTCTCCAGGACTTATTACCCTGCTTTCAAAGTAAATAGGTTTTTAGCTCATTCCTACCTTCTGCTAGTAACACCGCCCCAATAGCCGCGCGTACCTACCGTCGTTGACACATAGAAATCGTTCCTCTTGGCTTGGAGGGCACACAGCTGGCAGCTGACACAAAATTTCTCACTCTGTCAAAAGCTTCTTGAGCATCTTCATCCCATTCAAAGCCATGCACCTACTGAGCCCTCTTTTGGAGAGGATACACATACTGTGACAGCATCCAAAAAAAACGCGACAAGTACTTTAGCTTATGTACAAAGGAGGCCAAGCCTTGCGCACTAGAGGGAGGCTCCATTAAGACTAGCGCCTTGACCTTTTCTGGATCCGCCTCAATTTCATTTTGTGACACCACATGACTTAGCAGCTGTGCTTGAGGTTGTGCTAGCTTGCACTTCTTAGGGTTTAATTGACCTCCTCCTTCTTCGTCCAACCTTTGAAAACATAGCCGGAGCTTTGACAAATGATCCGCCTTGAGCTATAGCATCCAATGTCATCCATGAAAACTCTAATAAACTTGCCCAAGTAGAGACCAAACACCCTATTCATCCAGTCTTGGAAGGTGGTGTAGACATTCACTAAACCAAACGGCATCCTGCGATAAGCAAAG
Source organism: Adiantum capillus-veneris (assembly GCF_014529385.1). Classification (NCBI taxonomy): domain Eukaryota; kingdom Viridiplantae; phylum Streptophyta; class Polypodiopsida; order Polypodiales; family Pteridaceae; genus Adiantum; species Adiantum capillus-veneris. The sequence continues at coordinate 3,301,517 of NW_028221440.1, forward strand.
CACCCCCATGGAGAGATAAATGTCATCTTTAGTTGGTCTTCAAGAGCAATCCCCATCTGAAAGTACCCTGAAAATCCATCCATAATAGAGTACCTCTCATGACCTGCCACCTGATTTAAGATTTCATCTTGGAATGGCAGCGGGTAGTGGTTTCTCTTTGTCGCCGCATTCAATGGCTTGTAATCGACGCACACCCGCTATTTTCCATTCTTCTTAGCGATGATAACCACTGGAGAGAAACCCACTCCGACTCCTTCACGGGGTATATGATACCTGCATCTAACAATTGGTTAATCTCCTACCAAAGAGCCTCCTTCTGAATCTCCCCTAATCTCCTTAGCTTATGTGCCTTTGGTTTGCACCCTTCTTTAAGAACTATCTTGTGCTTTGCACCCTTTGCTCCTTGTAGATCCTCGTACTTCGTTGCAAATAAATTCGGAAAAGAGGCACACAGCTCAACATAGCCTTCTCTCTCTTTCTTGGTCAAATCTTCGCTTAGCATAGCAGTTACCTCCTCCACACCTATGCCACCAACCTATGGTTGCACCACTCTCCTTTTACATGGGAGCCTTCAACAATGACCCCAAACAAGTCGGCATCTATCTTTAGCATATCATCCTCGCTTTCCTCTTCCTCAGTATCTGTGTAGCCCTCATCATAGGCCATCTCGATCTCATACTCATAGCTTGTCGTATCATCTTTGTCTTTTTCTGCCATAGGGTGAAAACGGCTCTCTTTGCTCTTCAAATCAAGCACCACATGTCTTCCTCTCTCTTTGTCAGGCAAGGTGAACACCCTGCTCCCCCAATCCTGCTTAGCCCCTATTGCAAGTAGCCATGGCCTACCCAAGATGATTGGATAAGCATTGTCACCCGCTTTCATCACAAAGAAATCGATTAAGCACTCAATGCCCATCACTTTCACTCTTACGTCTTGAGCCACGCTCAAACACCTAGGTGGCTTTGGTATGGTTAGCCATCCTCATGTGTACATTTGATTTAGCTATTGCTTTGACCCCTGTTTCCTTCATAGCAGCCTCCGTCATGACACAAACCTGTGCTCCGCCATCTATATAGGCCTGAACCTGCATCCTCTTTTCAATGACCGCATCCACTAGAGGAAGGACATCCGTCGGGCTACCCACTCTCAATGCCATGTTTTGTATTGCATGCACATTTCCTTTGCCTTTGGTAGCCTCGTGCTGACACTTGTAGACCACTGTCTTCGTAGCTTGGGATTTAAAGCCAACAACTGATCAAAGGTAATGTTAGCCTTTTGACTTTGAACATCGCTTACCAAGTCATATTCGGGGTAGCCGCGCCTAGCTGAAAGTCTGCTTGCTTGATTTTGCGACGTCTTCTCTTCTTGCTAGTTTCCGGTTGCTCCTTGCCTTCGTACACTTTCTCTTTACCTTTACGGGCCCTCATCTCCCGCTCGGTTTCTGTCTCTCTTTCCATCCTTGCTCTCTTGTTGGCCAAGACTTCAACATCCTGCTTATCCACTCCGATGATACTCACCCTAGGGACTTCGCCACCATCAGGAGGAGCTGGTTGCACTTGATTCTCGCCTACCTGCTCCCTCGGACCATTGAGTTGTGCTTGGCCTCTACCTCTGCCAAACAACGGATAAATACCGCCTCTTTCTCTTAGTGGATGAGGGCAATCCGGTGCATAGTGTCCTTCTTCACCGCAATTGTAACATCGGCCAGGCAGTGCCTTGCCCTGCCCCTTGCTCCTCTTGGTTGACCTCTATCCATCACGCTTGGCCGCAATTCCTGCATTTGCTCAGGCGAATCCTACACGGTTCGCACCCAATTTTGTGGCACAACGGCTACACCTGGGTTTGTATGGTTCTCATCATGAACAACATCCCTCAGACCCTGAGGTTGGACCACACCGCTTCATAACCCGACACACCCTGTTCAATCTTCTTTTTTATTTTCCTGCTTTTTGCCTTTGCGATGGTCACTGCACCATTATAGTTTTCTGGGCTCTCAAAATCCACTTTCTCCCTCACTTTAGGATGCAAGCATGCCATGAATTTATCGAGCTTGAAGTAGTCGCCATTAGCCAATTGCATGGCACCCGCTAACTCTGCCCAGCACACTTCAAAACGATCCAAAAACAAATTGAACTCTTCACTTACATCCTGTTTGAGTGCTTTCAAGTTGGCATCCATCTCGACTGGGGATGCCCCTTTGCGAAAATCATATAGGAAACGCGTCCGCAGAGCCGGCCAAGCATGCCTCCGCTCACCTTCCAAAGCTTCGTACCATACCTTTGCCTTCCCGCGCATCACCAAAGGAAATGTCTGCATCTTGCTATCCTCATTCGGCATATGCCAACGACAGCATGCACAGCTCAGGGTCGCAACCCACTCATCAGGATTTTCTTCACCTGTAAAAATTGGTCCATAGCTTCGATACGCCATATCGACCAACACCAAAAATTGCTTCTCTTCACTTAACTGGGAGCAATCAGTGTGCTCCTCCGTGGGGGCACCAGAAGATGGAGAGTGGGAATGGGAAACACACCCGACACATACGCAATGGCCCATATATAGCTCAGGATATTCACAACATCCCTGTCCTCTCGAAAACATCTTCAAAACAAGCAACTCACACTAACAGGGCCTTGCCTGCACTTCGCCCAATGCACATACAACCTGCACAGTTGCTAGACAGCGATCACACCGATCTTGCCCGCTTCTAGTCCTTCCACATCTCGACACCTCTCTCTCTTCCTCTCACACACACAGGAGGCCGGGGGGCGCACACGCTCACACACCGGCACTACACACCTTGGAGAAAGGGGGGGAAGGGGGGAAGGGGGGAAAGACGACACCAAAATCGACAATGACAGTTTTCTCCTTCAAACAAAAAAAACCATGTACAAGATCCGTACAGTCTGCTCTAGGCCGCACCATGGCCATCATTATTCCACACAGAGGGGCATACACATCCCTTGCCACTCGAATTTGTCGGCACACACCTCGACAAAAACTCCATTGTTGGCTTCACTTCGATAGCAGCTTCTCTTGGCAGCCCTCACTGGCTTCTTCTCTTGCAAAGCACATGCCCTTCCTAGCTGCTTCACAGACGATGCTTCATCCTTGGGTGTCGACTTCGATCACACCAATCGCGTGAAGTTTTTTTCTTCTTCCCCAAGCCTAAAGAAAACCGAAAGAAAAATATCCTCCCTCCTCCAAAAAACGTCGCTCTCCCCTTTCTTCCTTTTCCACAAACTTCTCTTCTTTGGCCAAAACTTTCTAAAAAAATAATTCCTTGAGCAATAGCGCCGGGCGCCACTGCTCCTCTTAGCCTTCACAAAAAAACTTTTTTTACCTTTTCCCTTAAGTTAACTTTTGGACTACCTTTTCCTTATTAGAAACCTCTAGCCACCATTTTTTCCTTTGAACTTACAATTTACAACTAAAGAGTTTCTTAGGACTCATTTCCCATGCAATCGGTGCTTCCCCCTGCACATATTTGTCGGCTACCCATTCGGGATTGGTATACCAAAACTTCATCTTATTGTCTCCAGACTCTTGGAGCTCCACCGCATTCCAACCCCTACACGCCTTCTGAACTTGGTAAAATCACACGTTCTCTTCTGTCCAACAAGTGATCTCAACTTCAATCCCCCATATCTCACCACCTGAGATCTCGATTGACAAGCCATCAAGTCTGGCCATCTCATGCTCTTGAAAAGCACATTCAAAAACGGGACAAGCCACTTGACGATCCCTTTCTGCCGTTCTTGCATGCGAGCTTGGGCTGGGCCTACCTCGATGCCCATAACTCCGATCAGCGAGCCGCAGATTTCGGCTAAGTCCCCGCATCGCATGCAACTTTCGAGAATTCTAGCGAGCTTAAAAAAACTCCTATCGACACGCCTATCAACATGGCCCGATGAGCACATACCCGACCCCTGGAAAATATTCCACAGGCCATAACTTGCCCGTTTGAAGCCCGATTGATAATCCGAAATGACCAGCATGCTTCACAGCTTGAGCTTTACAAGTGTACCCATTGATCCCATTTTTGGCCACCTGTTTGTACCTGCCCTGCTCGTCGGAGATCTGCAAGGCATTCCATCTTCGGAGAATCATAACTTTCACACTGGGACTCCGTTTGACGAGCCGTTTGGACAGGCCCATAGAGCATCTCAAAGACCACATTTTAGAACACTGACTCGGCATTCCGGGCACCTTTACTTGCTATTCCACCTGGACCATTCTAGGGCCTTTTTGGCCTTAAAGACCGCATTAGACATACACTTCTGCCCCGACATGCTCTCCCAAGGCCTTCGTTCCTGCTTTAGCCCTTTACCATGCACGTGTTAGCACCCATAGCTCGCCATAGAGCACTTCCCTTCATAGACCAACTTTGGTTGCACCAACGTCACTGGTCTGTGACATTCTCCAGCACAAAGGCCTACTCGATATCTCTTCTCTACATGGTGTACACTCTTGGAATTTTTTGGAAATTTGGCAGAAGACACAGCACCTTTAACTATAAGAAAAATTGCCTTTTATTACTGCAATGGACATGGTACACACACACACACACACACACACACACAAAGCGAGAGAGAGAGAGAGAGAGAGAGGAGAGAGAGAGAGAGAGAGAGAGAGAGAGAGAGAGAATGCAAACCTGTGCAGTACTTGGTTGCGAACCAGAGGGAGCAGCAGTGGCCTTGATGTGTTGGGGACTTCCAAGAAGAGGACTCTGCAAGAGGCTCTCAGAGGTCGTTGTCGTATAGGAGAAGCAGCGCAAGCAGTATGGGGATAGTCTCCAGCATAAAAATCAAAGGTCTACTGGTATCTCTCCTATACATTGTGTATACTCTTTGGAAATTTTTGGAAATTTGGCCAAAAGACACAGCACCTTTAACTGTAAGAAAGATTTGCCTGCTATCACTGCAAAGGACATGGTATACACACACACACACACACACAATGCAAACCTGTGCAGTACTTGGTTTCGAACCCGAGGGAGCAACGGCCTTGATTGTTGGGACTTCCAAGAAGAGGGCTCTGCAAGAGGCTCTCAAAGGTCGCTGCCGTATAGAAGAAGCAGCGCAAGCATTATGCGATGGTCTCCAACAAGAAAATCAAAGGCCTACTTGTATCTCTCCTCTACATGGTGTATACTCTTGGAAATTTTTGGAAATGTGGCAAAAGACACAGCACCTTTAAATGCAAGAAAGATTTGCCTGCTATTACTGCAAAGGACATGGTATATACACACACACATACACACACAGAGAGAGAGAGAGAGAGAGAGAGAGAGAGAGAGAATGCAAACCTGTGACAGTACTTGGTTCCAAACGAGAGGGAACAACGGCCTTGATTGTTGTTGGGACTTCCAAGAAGAGGGCTCCGCAAGAGGCTCTCAGAGGTCGTTACCATATCGGAGAAGCAGCGCAAGCAGCATGCGATGGTCTCCAGCATGAAAATCAAAGGCCTACTTGTGTCTCTCCTCTATATGGTGTATATTCTTGGAAAATCTTTAGAAATTTGGCAAAAGACACAGCACCTTTAACTGTAAGAAAGATTTGCTTACTATTACTGCAAAGGACATGGAATACACACACACACACACATAGAGAAGGCAAACTTGTGCAGTACTTGGTTGCGAAACAGAGGGAGCAGCGGCCTTGATTGTTGTTGGGACTCCCAGGAAGAGGGCTCTGCAAGAGGGCTCTCAGAGGTCGCTTTTGGTTTATCTGGTCTTTAATGTCCACAACACTGCTATCTATCTTACTGCCCCCCAAAGTGAAATGATAGCTCTTCTCAGCAATTGAAAGGCATGACCTTTGCGAAAGAAGATAAATGATGCATAACCTTACAAGAACTCCAACTCACTCGATCATTGGCAACGAACTACCTCAGTCTGCTTTAAGATGCATGTCACAAAAACACACACACATGTTCAATGGAGAGCAAGCCTACTTGCTTTGAGCATGTATTTCTTTAAGAGCTATAGAAATTCTCAAATAATCTACCATATAGACTATACAGGTATAATCTAACTTATTGAAACTGTCAATGTAAGCATTAATGAAAACTAAGTACTTGTGAGATTCAACATGACCAACCCAAGCCCAGGTGCAACTCCAAAAATCTAGCTTTCAACCATCACAAAATTTAATGAAAAAGCTATAGAAAGTCTCAAATAATCTACCATATGGACTATACAGGCATTATCTAACTTATTGAAACTGTCAATGTAAGCATTAAAAAAAACTAAGTACTTGTGAGATTCAACATGACCAACCCAAGTCCAAGTGCAGCTCCAAAATTCTAAATTTCAACCATCACAAAATTTGAAACAAGACGAACAGGTGCAGTTAGAAACCCTCCTAACAAGGTAGCGTCCCTACAATGAGACAAATAAGTTGCTCACAAGCTATGCTTTGAGCAGGGAGATGCAATAGGTAAAAGATTGCCGTCATGTTCTATCTTCTCTTGGATATATAAAGAGTGGTAAAAGCCTTCTCATTGTGGATGCATTCATTTAATGAATCATGCAGACAGAAAATGGAAACTTTGAATCAGGCATGCAGTGCTAACTGTCCGTAAGGCAAGCAGAGACAGATCTTGATGAGTCAAGAGGGGGCGTTGAGAGTGCTAGCCCGCTTGTAGCCTATTGCTGCAAATCCCCTTGTCGACTCTAGGTGTTTCTCATTGCTTAGGCTACATCTGACTGCCACTCTCCCATTGACATTCTTTCAGGCTCCAAAGCACCTTTCTACTCTTGTGTTGTCACATGCACCTCAGTCACGTTGGCCTCGGCGACGAGACCAGATCCACACACACACACACACACACACACACACACAGAGAGAGAGAGAGAGAGAGAGAGAGAGAGCCATTTCCTTGATGAGTGAGATCCACTACATTTGGAAAATCGGTCAAAATCAACATGGAGAGCTGCTATCAACCCGCGCAAAAAGGGAAGGGAGGATGGTGACTCTTTGACATCTATTAAGAGCAAAGTGAGCCGGCTAAGGAGATGCTGAAAGTCCTAGCCTGCTGTCGTCTTCTGCGTCTCCCTCCAACAGAGTTATTTATTGCCTCATGCTGTCTGGCAAGGCATCTGATGTGCTCAATCCCCCTCAGCAAATTCAACCGACCAGCAGTTTGTGCCCACGGAGCACCCTTTTGCTAAGGCAATACTTCTTTCAACTCGACCCTCCACAGATTCATCAAATTCTCAAATCTGGAATGCTTACCAATCGTCCGCACCAACTCAGTTACAAAGGCTCCAAGGTTGTGAGAGAGCAAATGCTCCCCTCCATGCTTCTCAGCTTGGCACAATGAATAAATCGTTAGAGGGGTTTGTAACCTGCTAACTTTAGGTCAGGGAACCTCTTAATTTCATGGATGATTGCAAGACTGGTGTCTTCAAGACGGGGAAAGTGACGGGTAAAATGGACCCCATCGTACTCTTGCTATTGTGGACAGCTCTTCCCCACACTTGCAGATTCCTACACCGTCATGCCTTGGGCCTGTGTATTCCAGCGCATCAAGCAATCTCAACCATCCATTGCATTAGCATTCTAACAGTGAACAAGACAAATGCATGACGGATGGGAATCTCCCTCACCCCCACTGTTCCGAGACAGGGAACAGGCTCGGCCTCCGCCTCGCCTATTCCAGCCCGGAACAGTGGGGTGTGAGGGAGATTCCCCACCTCGTCAAAGTCCAGGGTCAGGCATCTTTGGCCGTTCGTTTACTGGCGATTCCATGGCGGAATATGGGGTCTGCAGCCATTGGATGGGCAACACGTCAGCATGGAGAATCATCACCAAGCTTTGCAAATGATTTAATCGCACGTCAGCACTCAGAATCTTCACGAGCATTTGCCAAGCCAGCATGCGAAAAAATGACCCCTGCAGCCAATCATTGCCTCTGATCAACTGTGTCGTCTGCGCAAGCTGAGCAACTGTGTCCTCTACGCAAGCTGCATGGCCCTCCTCCCCTAGACATTTGATGGTGTAGGGAATGGCCCTGCAATGTCCCTACACCTTCCAAGGCCAGCATTTCTAGCCTCTTTAGGCCGCGACTAAAGGGCCCGACCTTTCCAACCTAGATCAAAGAGCCACAGCCAACACGGTTTAGGGCTTGATCTCTCTGATGCCCCTGATTCTTTCCAGACACAAGTAACGGGGATCCTCCATACTCCCCCCGTCAAGGTCGGGGGTCAGGGGGCTGCTGATCCTGGCCGTCTATCTAGTTGACTTTATCAGCGTAATGTACTGTGCAATCATTAGATGCTTGCCAATCAGCATGCGTAATAATCTGCATGACATTGACCAATCAAGGCCTCCCCAATCAGCACACAGAATGTTAGCTGCTTTTGACACATCAGCGATCAGAATATTAATGCACAAAAATTTCTCAGTGTCCTGCAATGAAACTCAGCCAACTCAGCAGTCGAAATCCGTGTGCTCTGCAGGCCACTGAGTTGTGGTATGCTTGTTTAGATAAGGTGCTTGATATGCTTGAGAAGCTTCGCGCTGGTGACCAAACTATCTTGTGAAGGATCCATCTTGCGACGAGCATTTCTCTGATTCAAGCTCTGCAGGTTCAACTGCAGCCAAAGTCAACGACTGATGAAATTAGTCAAATGAATAGAAGCTCATAACCCCCATCATGCATTAAGTAACTATGTGAAATCCAAACCCCTTTCCCCACACTTTCTTTCTTTCCAACCTATACCCCGTTTGTGAGAGCTATTGGAGAAGTGTTGAGAATCAACAGAATCTGGATTCAACCGATCTTTTGGGTATTATCGAAAACTAACTGCGGCTTGCCAAACAAAAGCTAGGAGGAGAAAGAACACCGGGATTACCGGCATTACGTCTACAATTGGATCGAAAATGGCATAAGCTTCGGGTAACTTGGCCAAAAGGGCATCGCCAAAGTGAAGAGAATTTTCTAGATAAATACTGTACGAGACTGTCATGTCTACTCTCCAGTTATGGAACATGTGATTTTCTATTAACATGTCTATGTTTTATACTTTATTGTTTGATTGGGCAACTTGTCGGACATCTAGATTTTTTTGTTCACGTACATAAATAGGATTACGTATTATCATAGATTTCTGCATCTGAATGAGGTAAGTATCAGGAGATTCAATTCTTAGTTAAACCAAATCTCTCCTAAATAGGCTTCCAATTAGTTTTCTTTCGCCAAATACCGGCAATTCCTATCAAATTCAATTCACCTATTCAGTTGCTTTTTCCTAGGAGGTTGAGTCGTTAAGTTGGGGAAGCGGTTGACAGTAAAGCCGATGTGTGAGATATTGGTTGCAATAATCATTTGTGGGGCGTGGCCAAGCGGTAAGGCAGCGGGTTTTGGTCCCGTCACTCGGAGGTTCGAATCCTTCCGTCCCAGTTTTGAGAAGAAGAAGAGGGTGTTGAATTGCGCTTCCACGTACCGAGAAGTAACGAAATGAAAAGTAACTCCTTTGATTAATCTTCCAGTTCATATTATGATGATAAGCCACATGTAGCAATAGATTTTTTTGGGATACGAAGCAACGAAATAGTGAAAGTAAACTATGAAATTAGCTCATCGGATGTACGCGGGACCCGCTCACATCGGTACCCTACGGGTAGCCAGTTCCTTCAGAAACGTACATGCTATAATGCATGCCCCTTTAGGAGATGATTACTTTAACGTAATGCGTTCCATGCCGGAAAGGGAAAGAGATTTTACCCCAGTAACTGCTAGTGTAGTGGATCGCCACGTGTTAGCACGTGGATCCCGGGATAAGGTTGTAAGTAATATAAGCCGAAAAGGTGAGGAATAACGCCCTGACTTAATTGTATTGACACCTACGTGTACCTCTAGTATCCTACAAGAAGATTTACAAAATTTTGTGGATAGAGCTTCCCTGTATTCTGAGTCCGACGTAATTCTCGCCGATGTCAATCACTACCGAGTTAACGAGCTTCAAGCTTCGGATAAAACTTTGGAACAAATAGTTCGATATTATTTAGATAGGGCCCGCAAGGAAGGTATTTTTAACCGGTCCCTGACAGATGTTCCTTCAGCCAATATTATAGGAATTCTCACCCTAGGTTTTCACAATCAACATGACTGTCGCGAGTTGAAACGTCTACCTGGAGAATCGGGGGTTTCAATTAATCAAATAATCCAGAAGGAGAGTTTCTTAATAATCTCAAGGATTTGCCAAGAGCTTGGTTTAATATAGTCCCTTACCGGGAGATAGGTTTGATGGCAGCAAGTTTCTTGGAGAAAGAATATGGAATGCCTTATATATCAACAACTCCGATAGGTATTTCAAATACAGCCGACTTCGTAATGCAGGTGGAAAAACTTATGAATTTCTGGGCTACTGTATTACTGGGAAAGAAACTTCATTACGATCAATATGTTGAAAATCAAACTAAATTTGTTTCTCAAGCAGCTTGGTTTTCCAAATCTATCGATTGCCAAAATTTAGCTGGAAAAGAAGCAGTGGTTTCCGGCGATGCAACTCACGCCGCCTCGATTACCAAGATACTCTCCGGAGAGATGGGAATTCGTGTAAGTTGTTCAGGCACGTATTGCAAGCATGACGCGGGACGGTTTAATGAGCAGGTTCAGGGTTTGTGTGATGAAGTAATAATTACAGAAGATCATACTGAAGTTGGGGATACGATAGCTCGTATTGAGCCCTCTGCTATATTTGGAACTCAAATGGAGCGTCATATCGGCAAACGTATTGACATCCCGTGTGGGGTTATTTCTTCACCAGTTCATATTCAGAATTTTCCTTCAGGATATCGACCCTTTATGGGTTACGAGGGAACGAATCAAATATCAGATCTAATATACAATTCATTCAATCTGGGTATGGAAGATCACTCATCAGACGTGTTTGGAGGACACGACACCAAGGGGATAAGCACCAAGTCCCTATCTACAGGTGGAAAATCTATTGATTGGACCCCCGAAGCTGAGTCGGAACCAAAGAGAATCCCTGGTTTTGTGAGGGGAAAAGTAAAAAAAAATACCGAGGTTTTTGCAAGACAAAACAATATTTTGAAAATTACAGTTGATGTAATGTATGCGGCTAAAGAAAGAAGATCGATTGAGTCCTTAGCTTAGTTCGAGGAACTAGTCCGCTAATTACTCGAGATAAGTTTTAGTCCATTTAACTCAATCCCATTTTGAGAATGCACTGAACGGGTGGCATCATAAATTGATGATGCCTAATCGGGAGGTATTTAACAATGAGAAATTGTCGGTCCTTAGATTAGATCTTATGGTGAAATTACGCCCGAAGCAATGTGGTAGGAAGCAACGGGTGACTCGAGTACCAGAATTGCTTTTGCGGAATTCAGTAACCGCCGGTTCTTTCTGAAGGACGAAACGTTTCTACTTCGACATTTATTAAGACTAATTACTCAATGAAACTTGAGGCATACACATTTATTCCGGTGTATTTGTACATACATCTTGGGAGAAGCGGTATCTATGGTTATCCTTACAAAATACAGCAGTAAACTCCTATCAGGCTACCACCTTTTTTGTTTGAAACAAAAAAAAAATATCTTCCACGTCGGATGTTACAAGTGATAAGTTTTTTGGATCCCAATTGTTTTCTTTTCCCTTTCCTGGGGTAAAGATAGTAATCCACTCAATCCGAGTTACAATTCAAGCCGCGCGAACTTAAACTTTCATGTGCGGTTTTGCGGGGGGGTTCATGCCAATGCACCTATCTTGATAAACGACTTACCGAATAGTTGCAATTGAATCCCAATCCCGGCAAGAAGGGAAAGTAATTAAAGAGGTTGAGTTTTATAACCCTCGGAGGGAGGAAACCCAGCTAGATATTTTGGCTATCACTACCTTGTGCGGAAGCGGCGTCAAATTAACAGAAACTGTTTGCAATATTTTCAGACGGGCAACTTTTAAAATTACTTGAACGCAGTAAAGACAAATTTCCGAAATAAGAGTTAAAATTTGAAACGCTCTGATAATTGGGGAGAATCTAACGGATTTAGTTTGCAGATATTTTCAGATGTTTTTGTATTATCCCTCTCTTTTTCCTGTACTATACCTTTATGTGGTATTCGTTATCCCGTCGAGAAGCAGAATATTTAGGACAAATTATTGGTTTTTCCTCAAAACCTATTTAAATGGAAACTTCCTTGGGAAGATTTTTCGGAATGCAGTGGAAGGGTGGAACGGGGAAGGCAAAAGTGGAAGATAATTAATCCCGTCGAATTGAAAAATTAATCTAGAAACAAATTCTCTCTCTCTCTTTCCTTTCCGTAACTAAAATTGGATTTGGGAATTTGCAAATATATTCCTATTTAATTATTAATAAGTGCGCCTGTTTTAGGCAAGGAATCTGTTTGACAATTTGTCAAACAAAAAAAAAAAAAAAATCCTTCCTAAATTGAATTTCAACAGATGTTTTCCTAGCCAGATTAGTAAGTATGCCCCATATTGAAAGATACTTACTAATCTCACCTCTCATCTTGCGTAATACCAATTTTACTTTTGGTAAAAATGATACTAACAAATACAAGTAACTTGAATTGTAAGGAAATTCCGACTACAAATGATTTGTAGATATTATAGACGGAATTGCTTTCTTTCTTTTTTTTTTTTTGAGGAATTTTTGCATCAGACATACCAATGCTTGGGAGTTATCGCGACGAAAGTCAATTACGGATCTCCTGCTAAATCTGGTCCTTTACATAAGAACGGGGAGTTTTATATTAACAAGAATTGTTTTTTACACCCACTTCTTTTTTTGTCTGAGGAGAATTTTTATTTGACAGATGGCAAACGCCGATCACATGGTGCAGACGCCAACTTGGTTTTTGGGGCCTGGAGTACGGTGGCAGTCAAACGTTTAATTGGTAGCGTACGTGACCCTAATCTAAATTTTTTGAAAATTTACGATTCAGTGTCTGTTCGAAACTTAACCGACGGATTAGACGTGGATTTGTATCTTCACCCGCTTTTGAAAATGACATATCTCATATTAGGCATAGCCCTTTTTCCTAAAATCAGAGCTGAAACAAGTAGTAAGTCAAAGATGTTGCAGTCTATTCATTCGATGTTTTTATTTCTGGAAGATAGATTTTCAAAATCTAATCATATTTTAGAAGCGGATTTGCCACATAATCTTCATCTAGAAACTTCAATTCGATTGTTCCGACGACAAATTAAAGATGTTTCATTTCTGCATCTGCTAAGAATAGTTTTTCGTAAAAGAAAAATATTTTGCGGAAAAACTTTTTATTCCCCTGGGGGGGGGCAAGACGGAAGTGTTGACATCCCAGTTCGAAATTTCTACATCTTCGAGATCGATTCACTTCTACTGATCCCCTGGAAACAGGTATATAAATTCCGAGTCAATTATTTATCCCCTATAGATAGTTGTAATATCATTCGGAAAGAGATATATGCTTCTGCATATAAATTCAAATGGAACAAAGCGAGTATTGATTACTCCTTTAGCCGAAGTTTGTGGATTCATTACGGAAGATGGAGAAACAAATTTCTTATAGCCTCCGAGGGAACTCACTATTTTGTGAAAAAAATGCTTTACTATCTTTGGATACTTCTAAAATATCATTTTCACTATCGGATCAAATCTAATGAACCCTGGATAAGAAAATTATTACCCACTAGCTGCGTCTCATCCCCGGGTTATACACTACTAGCGCAACTGGTATCAAAAAATGTTCGTATTGAAACCGTGACAGATTTGTATATCAGTATTTTGGGTGGAAAAAAGTTTTATCCTAAAATTCCAAATTCAATAATAATTACTACCTTGGCAAAACAAAGATTTTGTGACTTCACTGGACGTCCGATTGGTAAATCGGCCTGGGTTACTTCTACAGATGATAAAATAATTGATGGATATGTCCAACTTTGGCAAGTTTTTTCCTTGTATTATGGTGCCTCGATGAATCAGTATAGATTGCGCAGATTGATATTTCTATTGCAGATGTCATGTGATAGTACGTTAGCTGGTAAACATAGAAGTACAATACGTCTCTTGAGATGTAAATCTAATGTAGAGGCGCTCAATCAAATTCTGGCATCTAGAAAGTTTGAATTGTCTAGTAGTCGGAGGGTTTGGCGTTCATCTTCGATACGGTCTGTCTTAGTACAATTCACCGTATTAGATATCGGGCTCTGAGAGATTTAGGAATTGCTACTTGTTGCAAATTTTTAAAATTGCTGCCAAATAAATTCATTAGTTAGAAATTTTTATTCCATTGCTTTCGTTTCTACGAATGAGTACGTAGATATGTAAGTATCCAACTTGTTTTTTAATTACTTCCCAAGAGAAAAAGATGGGGAAGGAAAGAGAAAAAAAAATCCAACGTCAAATATTACTTCGATTTTTATCACGAATGATATTAACTTATTTTTAGCAAAATTAACTTATACCTCCGCCAAATTGACAATTTTACCAGAAATTATCTTGATTCTAGGCTTAGCCGCAGTAGTTGTAATTGACTTATTGAGTAAAGGAAAAAACACATTTTTGCTTTACAAAATCTCCATGGTAACCCTTTTAGCTAGTGCAGTTATCTTGTTATGGCAGTGGGGATTTTTTACCGCTTATGAACGTTCTCACGCCAGAGATTTTGGGAATATTTTCAGATTTTTTTTACTCATTTGCTCGTCATTATCTATTTCTTCGTCGGTTGATTATATACTTTGTTCAAAAATGTCTTTAGCTGAATTTTTATTGTTTAAATTAGCTGCAGGTTTGGGGGGTATGGTTCTCAGTTGTGCAAATGATTTGGTAACTATTTACGTGTCCCTGGAATTCTTAGCCTTATCTTCCTGCTTTTTATCTGGATATACCAAACGGGACATGAGATCGAATGAAGCAACTACGAAATTCCTGTCGATGAGTGGAGCGAGTTCCTCCCCCCTATTATATGGTTTCTCTTCGTTATATGGACCTTCCGGCGGACAGCTTCAGCTTGACAAAATAGTTGACGGAATTATATTCAATCGATATGGTTCTATAATTTATCTATCTGCTGCGTTTACTACAGCCGGAACAGCATTCAAATTGTCTCTCTTTCCATTTCACCAGTGGACACCTGATGTATATGAAGGAGCGTGATTCGTTCAGATCCGGGAAGTTCTATATTTGTTATAGGTAACTAAAAATTAACAAATTAACTCCCTCTGCATCCCGCGAGCATGCGGGAACATCTATCAATTCCCCAAATTTGGTTATTGTGTGAACAATTGGCTCCTGCTACATCATAAATCCTAATAGTTTGACAAATATCGTGTAGCAAAACGGAGCTAGTTCGCGGATTTTGATAAATCGGTGGCCCAATTTATATTCCTCCGTATGTATCAAATAGACTTCTTTTTTCTGCGAAGTTCGTTCATCAGGGGTAGATTCTTTTCAAATAAATGTCAAATTAAAAATTCATACAATGCCTTTATTTTTTTTTTTTTATTTTTATAAAGTCCCCTACTATTCCTGACGTGGCGGGATTTAGCCTTTTTTCTTGTTTTCAACAAACGTTGATCTGAAAATTTACCCTAAGATAGGTTTTTGTCTTTTTGGCGGGAACGGAGAAAGTCGCAATTTGTCTCTTCCGCCTGTTGCATGTGCCTATCAACCAATAGTTGTTGAAAGGATTTCGTTGCAAAAGGGAAAAGGACAAATAACCAAGAAGGAATTTGAGACGAAACCCTTGGCGGGAGATGAAAACAAATGATGAGGGATTCCTCGAGAAGTTAACAACTATTCTTTGCATCGAGTGATTCTGGATTTTTTGAGGAAAAATGGATTTGAGACATACACGAGGAAGGTTCTGGGAGCAATACCAGTTATGACTCCCCTCCGAACCAGGAGCCGTGTGAGGTGAGAATCTCACGCACGGTTCTGAATGAGCGAAAAGATCGAAAATCTTCTTTTCGACTCTGACTCCCCTACACCAGTCGTTGCTTTTTTCTCCGTTACCTCCAAAGTAGCAGCTCCAGCTTCATTTACAAGACTCTTCGGTCTAATTTTCCCATACTTCTCTAATGAGTGGCATGTCGCGGTGGGATTATTAGCTACCTTTAGCATGATATTGGGAAATTTAATTGCCGTTACTCAGAGAAGCGTAAAACGTATGCTAGCTTATCCTTCTATAAGCCAAATTGGATATATCATGATTGGGGTACTTTCTGCAGACTCAGGGAACGGTTACGCAAGTATGATAACTTATACGTTTATCTATATACTCATGAATTTGGGAACTTTTGCTCGTATCACCCCATTTGGTTTACGAACCGGAACTGATAATATCAGGGATTATGCGGGATTATACATGAAGGATCCTGTTCTAACATTTTCTTCGGTTTTACGTTCACCATCCCTAGGGGGTATGCCTCCACCATCCGGTTTTTTTGGTAAACTCTATCTCTTTTGGCATGGATGGAAAGCTGGTTTGTACTCATCAGTTCCGGTGGCGCTCGTCACAAGTGTCATTTCCATCTATTACTATCTAAAAATAATTAAATCAATGTTCACCGGGAAGAGTGGGAGGAGCGATACACCCCTAAATTCTAGACAAAATTCATTAGTTTCTCTATCAATTTCGATTTCGAAAAATTCTCTTGAAATAGCTATGATCATTCGTGCGCTAGCATCAACCCTATCGGGTATATTCATAGATCCTATTATCGAGATCACACGGAATACCTTCTTTTAGACCCACTTCAAATTATAGTACGAAACCTCCTTTTCTTTCTTTTCTCTCTTCTTTTCCCTCTTTCTTTCTTCTTTTTTTTTTTTTTTCCTCAAATGAATTAAAAGCTGGTTCGGCTATCCCAACTAGTTCGTCTGTGCAATTTACGAAATAGTTCTATCTTCTTCGGTAATTGATCCTGGCATTCTCATATCTAGCTTGTCTTCTTGCACCCAGAATCACTTGCTAGGAAAATGATCCCTCGTCTATTCCGGAGAAGATAGAAGTATTTCCGCGCAGTGCACAGTTGGAGTTGCGCAGTAACAACCCACGCCGTTACATCCAGCCGAGTATTTAGGCGAAGGGGGAATACCCCCCCTTTTTTTGTGTATTCATATGGCATCATTTTCTCAATATTGGTGAAAAGACTTGCCTGTGAGACAAGCGTGGGCTTGTCAGGTCATGAGAAAAAGAGGCCTCTGTACGAGGAAGGAATCAAACATTGAGAGATGATTGATCGCGGGCGGGACTAGATTTGAACCCTTGGCCATAGTCAGTATGAACTGGAACCTTACCACTACCCGGGGAATCGATGAATAATTAAAAAGGTTTGTGGATTTCGTTTCAATCTTAGTGGAGTCTCCCAGTTAGCAGTTATTAAATCCAGCAAAAAAGGAATGAAAATCCGGTTTAGGAGTTGACAGGACTAGAGAGATATTGGTACAATTGAATCGGTTCACAGAACTCCCTCACGTTCCTTTGCTTCGAAACGAGGGTAGGCACACCAGACACAAAATTGAGTGATGCGTAATACGGACGGAGGTTCGAATCCTCGCAAGGCGTCCGGAACAAAAGTCGTCTTGCATTTCCGGAATAAGTCTCCCGACCCCTTGCTTTCCACCAAGAGAAAGCAAAAAGAACCCGGGCGGGAAAGTTTGATTTGGTCAATCTCCTTGCCCCTCCGAACTAAGTGGCGACGAAACCGATCTTCGTATCGAGATGCGGGTGGGTCCTGTTGCTTCGGTGTCCCCCGAAGCTAAATCTATCAAAAGAAAAGGAAATCCTTGGGAAATTTAATATTCCCTAGTACCAATCCGTAAAAATGGAATGTAAATCCTGGGATTGTTGACTACTAAGAGTCTCTCTTATCATTCTATGGAGTTTCCATAGATAGGTAAGGTCGTAAGTCCCACCTTTTCTATTTTCCCCTCTCCAAACCAAGGGTGGGGCGGCAAAGAAGATATTGGGTCTCGCCCCAATGCGGTACTCAAAGAATAGTCTTACGGGATAGAGAAGAAGGAGGGGTAGGAAGTGGCGGCTTAGACTGATACACGGACGTGATTCGTCTCTTAAAAAAAAAAAAAGATTTGAATGTGAATAAGATGGACCAAAAATCCTAGTATTTCCCCAAACAGGCAGGGGATGGGATTTTGAAAACCCATTCTTTCCCTGTTTCCAAAGGACTCAAAATCCTTTAAATGAGACTCAAAATCCCATTCCTAAACCGACCGAGTATCTGGTTAGACACCCCTAACCAGATACTCGAAGTTTCCGCCATCCTTTTTCTTTTTTATAAGAAATGGTTTCATTAATTCCTTAAGCAGTAGGTAAATAAGATGCTCCATCTCCAATCGAAATGGAGCTATGTTGGATTCGGCTTATTCTCCACGCCGACTACTCCCGAGAGAAAATGCAGGGTACCAACCCAAACCCAGGCAAGATGGGAGGGAGATTTCCTTCGAGGATGAAGGGTTGCGGGCGAGGAGGGATTCGAACCCCCGACACCGTGGTTCGTAGCCACGTGCTCTAATCCCCTGAGCTACAGGCCCCACCTCTACTGGATCCGCTCCGGGATCCACTTGGATCG
>NW_028221440.1:3330089-3335005 GCF_014529385.1 Adiantum capillus-veneris
CCGGTGGATCCACTCTACAATATGGAGTGAAGAAGCCGAAATAGTAGCTTAAAACACCGCCGGGAAAAGACATAAAAAAAAATTGGTTGAAGTCTGACGTAGTTGTAAACTCGTGGTACATCGGAGCAGTGTAGCGAACGAAATTAGAAATATCGAATCGGATCCAATTTATCGCAATCGATTGGCAAACATGCTAGTTGATCGTATCCTGAAAAACGGCAAAAAATCACTAGCTTATCAGATTTTTTATCAGGCTATGAAGCGGATTAGATAAAAGACAAATAGGAACCCACTGTCTGTTCTGCGACAGGCAGTGCGTGGGGTAACTCCCGATGTAGTCACAGAAACCAAACGTGTGGGTGGATCAACTTATCGAGTTCCCATTGAAGTAGTACCTGCAAAAGGAAAAGCTTTGGCCATCCGGTGGTCATTGATCGCATGTCGAAAACGCTCAGGTCGAAGTATGGCTTTAAGGTCGAGTGATGAATTGATAGATGCCGCCAGAAATTCTGGGAGTGCCATACGGAAGAAGGAAGAGACTCATAAAGTTGCGGAAGCTAACAAAGCTTTTGCCCACTTCCGTTAGTTTTGCTTAGATGAGATTAGTTCCAATCCACAATCTTTTCGTTGTGGATTGGAATCGGGGCGCAAGTATCGGGGAATCGAGAAACACTACGCAGAGATGGATGAGTGAGGGGTTGACGACTACTTCCTCCTTAGTTCGTCAATTATTCCAATATTTACAATACGTTGGCCGATGCAAAGCTGCGGAGTGCTTCGTCCATGAAAAGGCTTGACGCAGGATTCTTTTTTTTTTTTATTTTTTAGAGACCAAAATTGATTAGGGGCGTGCATTACCTAGGAGAGAAATTTCATTTCTCCCTCTCCCCTTGTTTTAGGGAATCCAGGTTGTGAAATAAGTGACAAAAAATTTTGAGATACGGGGAAAAAGCCTCTGTATCCAAGAATTCTAGAGACTCAATCGATTTTGGTTGACACGGATAGGTTTTTGTGATATGCTACATAGTAACAGGCTTACTAGCCTGGGGAATCACTAATTCCTTTTCGAAAACCAAAAATTCCCATGACCGCAACTTTAGAACGACGCGAAAGCGCAAGCCTATGGGGTCGCTTCTGCGACTGGATCACCAGCACTGAAAACCGTCTTTACATCGGATGGTTTGGTGTCTTGATGATTCCCACCCTACTAACCGCAACCTCTGTATTCATCATCGCCTTCGTCGCAGCTCCTCCCGTAGATATTGACGGTATTCGCGAGCCCGTTTCTGGTTCTTTGCTATACGGTAACAACATTATCTCTGGCGCTATCATCCCTACTTCTGCAGCTATTGGGTTACACTTCTACCCAATCTGGGAAGCAGCTTCCGTCGATGAATGGCTTTACAATGGTGGTCCCTACGAACTGATCGTTCTTCACTTCCTACTTGGTGTAGCTTGCTACATGGGTCGCGAATGGGAACTAAGCTTCCGTTTAGGTATGCGCCCCTGGATTGCTGTCGCTTATTCAGCTCCAGTCGCAGCTGCTGCCGCCGTCTTCCTGATCTATCCAATTGGTCAAGGAAGTTTCTCTGACGGTATGCCTCTGGGCATTTCTGGTACTTTCAACTTCATGATCGTATTCCAGGCTGAGCACAACATCCTTATGCATCCTTTCCACATGTTGGGTGTAGCTGGCGTATTCGGCGGCTCTCTATTCAGTGCTATGCATGGTTCTTTGGTAACTTCTAGTTTGATTAGAGAAACTACTGAGAATGAGTCTGCCAATGCAGGTTATAAGTTTGGTCAAGAAGAAGAAACTTACAACATTGTAGCTGCTCACGGCTACTTCGGTCGTTTGATCTTCCAATATGCTAGCTTCAACAATTCTCGTTCTCTACACTTCTTCTTAGCTGCTTGGCCCGTGGTAGGTATCTGGTTCACCGCCTTAGGCATCAGTACTATGGCATTCAACTTGAATGGTTTTAACTTCAACCAATCTGTGGTTGACAGCCAAGGTCGCGTTATAAACACCTGGGCTGACATCATAAACCGCGCCAACCTAGGTATGGAAGTCATGCATGAACGTAACGCTCATAACTTCCCCTTAGACTTAGCCTCTGTCGACGCCCCTTCTATAAACGGATAATATCCGTCTGGTTAGGCAGCACAGCTGGATACCAAACCCTTCAATTTAAGAAGATATAGTTTGGTATCCAATGAAAAGGAAAAGGTAAGGTCCGTACGGTGGAGCAAAAAGGGAGAGGATAACGGACTGTCACAATCTCACGGTCATCAGTTTCCCATCTCGAATTGAGAAGAACGAAGAATTGGAATATCCTTCCGGGATTTCCTAATTGAAAAGAGTTACTAATTTGATTCGCTGAATTCTTGTAACCTTTCAATCTTTTGGGTAGAAGGAGTTGGGAGTACATTCCTCATTTTGCAGATTCTATGTTGTCTTGTTAGATACATGCAGTTAATATGGATGTGTATCATCCAAATAAGCTATCTAGCTTAACAGATGGATCTCGTTCACATTTGGGGAGCCCCTTAACAAAAGCAAGTGGCAAAAGGGGCGGACGTAGCCAAGTGGATCAAGGCAATGGATTGTGGATCCATCACGCGCGGGTTCAATCCCCGTCGTTCGCCCATCCGAGTAATTCAATACTACTGCTCCGCCCGCTTAAGGCAGGGAAAATTTGCCGAGTTGGGTGGGATATATGCGGGTCTCCTCGACAATAACATCTGAGAATTCCCAATTTCATTCCAGCTTCGGATGCAACTATTTACGGAAAGAACCAGACTCGTCTGATAGATTTCCTCCATCACATCTTGAAATGTTCGAAATTCTCAGTATAATAAATATGGGAAATAGATAGATAAGTAGTCTCAGAACTAATATGGGAAAAAAGCTATGGTAAAAAAGGTGATAGAAAAAGGAAGAGGAGTAAGGGGCCGAGATTATTCATCTAAAGTTTGGGACTTCTTAGAAATCGATGCATTAAACTACTTCTCCGAATCATTGAAAAACCACTATCTCGAAGAACTTGTAGTTAGTCCAGCTTCCACTGCTGAACCTTTCATCAGATTATCTGACTTGTGATTTCTAAGTTTACTGTTTCTACGTAATCTGCGTCATTCAATAATGAGGGGTAGTGGCGTCACCCTGGAAATGCTGATGTTGCTGGCGATACCAATTTTTATGCATTGCCTGAGTTACAAAAATTCGATTGATAGGGGTTTTGTATTAGCAAAAGTCATTGATGGAGGTGAGGGGATAAGAAAGAAACAGACGGAAAATTATGGCAATTTCTCCTACGATTGCTTCCTCCAATTCAAGAGATTTTTATCCGTCGGAAGAGATGGGAAGAGAGAAATACTGGAGCCCTACTACTTAGGTTTGAACAAAGATATTTCAATTTCTGCAAGTTCTTCAAAGGAGGAAAGAGAAATCCGTTATGATGTCACGACTCCCTTGCCTTCCGGTAGGTGGAAGGCACGCATAATGAGGAGGGATTCCCTACTATTTGGCGGGGATAGATTCAAGGGGAAAACTGAAGGGATTCAAGTGGTTCGTGGGGGTAGGTATCTGCAAGATTTAGTTAGGTTTTTCAAATTCTATAAAAACTTGGTAGTTTCCAAAAACGGAAGTGACTGCCACCAAAACAATTTTGATTCGTTGCTTCTCCGGGAAATCTGTGACAAGCAAGATCTGGGTCGGTTACAAGCAATACGGTTGGGAAACAATTCATTAAGTTCCGTAGTATTGTACCCCTTTGAATCTGAATCCGCAGATTCAGCCGATCCCCGGAGGGACGGATCGGCATTTCCCTCTGAGCAAGAAGTCTTTTCCAACTTGTATTCGTTTACGTCTCGTGAGAAAACAATATTGTTTCGCAACTCTATATCTGGATTAGATTATGGAGAAGATGAGGGAGGCTTTCCCGTTCTACATGCTTATTCACAAGTTAGAAATCAATTAATAAACCGACTCACCAACTTCCTTTCGATAATTAGGAAATCAAACCTTCCTCTTGGTGGGAAAATAGTTATTGACGTCAGTAATAGGATCAAATCCGAGAGAGTCTTTTTTCCATCGGGAATGAAAAAAAATATGCCGTTTACCAAAATATCTGGCAAGAAACTTAGGTTAGCAAGTGGCGGATACTTCGACTTCGTTGAGATTTTCCCAACCTATTTTAAAGCATCCTTAGAGATACCTAGGGAAACAACTAATCAAAATGGAAATACTAATTTTTTAGACGAATTGGAAGGAGGGGGGAACCTAGATTCAATTTATTCTCTAGTTAGATTATATGGGCGAAATAGAATCATACCTCTCTACTCAACATACATATTTCTTCTCCACGATTATTTTTGTGCGTTATCCACTGAATATTTCTTCCGAATCAAATATTGGTTGGATGGCTGGACGGGTGGCAGAGTATACATCAGTTTCACGGGAATTGCAACTGAAGAAACAGTATTCAAGTGGAAGGATGACGTAGAGCGTCTATCGAACGAATATGTTACCTCCCATATTGGTCAGTGTAGGAATGTTCAATCAAATCTGTATAGACGGCTCGATGCAACACGGAATTTGTATGTTTCGCCTGTTAAGAAATTCTTGGGAGAAGCAATGAAGTACAACTTGGCAGAATTAATCTGCCGTGTGTCACTAGTGGGAAACGAGTTGCTAAATAAGACTGGTGTCAGTCTCCGTAGTACCAATAGACATACCAAGAAATATTTTCACCGATTTCTCGATGTGTTATTTCTTTCCAAAATGATTGTTGCTGAGGCTACTCGCCAGAAAATTCTGATAGATACCGTTGATTACTGCATCGAAAAATTGGACGACATAGATTTTGAAAATTGAACAAAATGGAATCGTATTGAGCTTGATTTTTTCTCAA
>NW_028221440.1:3335205-3354258 GCF_014529385.1 Adiantum capillus-veneris
TACCATCATGGACTGGCCACATGCGCCTCATAAAAGAAGACGAAATTTGTTTTGCTATACGGCCTGATGTAGATGTCTTTTTAGACTTTTGCTTTCACTACTTTGCGGTTTGGATTTGGAGTTGTTACAACCTTAAAAAAGCTCAACATATCATTCAAACATGTTTTCCTAGCCATCATAGTCAATTTATGATGCTCTTGAGTAAGAAAAATTGCCAAAATCCAAATATTATGTTGGGGTATAAAAGAGTGTACCACAAGAATTTGTCATTGGTATGGGATATGTTTCATGATTTACATGCAGGGAATACTTTGATTTTTGATGACAGCCCATATAGAGTTATGTGGAATATGCAAGGCACATACCTTATCTTTCCAAAAATGTGGAGACAACCACCGCTAGAACTTCAAAGCTTCTTGGAGACAACCATGATACCTTGGTTGCTAGGGTGGTTACATGCTCCAGAATGAAGGGGCTATACACGTAACACAACTGTCAATACATTTGAAGATCCTGAGACAAACTATATCACAAACGTGTACTAATCAAGAAGGAAAAAATTGGATTGATTCAATGATAGTGCATCAAACTTTGTGGATGGAAAGGAGACTTGTAATCCTTTTTTTGGCTATTGCAAGCCATTGTAAAATATTTTGATAATCAATCTAGTGGTCATTTTAAGATTTTTTTTTGTTGAATGAAGTGCTATGTAGAGTGCACCCTATTTTAAGGGACTCAAAGATTTAACAAACTAATTTTTTTAAAGAAAAGTTATATTCTTACGATAGCATGTTTTTAAGTTCTTTATATAATAGTAGTATTGTATCTTAAAAGTATGATATAATGAGGGACATCCTTCTCTAATGAACTGTTGCTTCTTAAGTAAGTTTATCACATGGTTAAGAAACATCTCTAAAGTAAGATTTGTTGAACGCAATGTTTGGAAAATGTCTCATATGGTAATAATCCTAGATTATTTTAGAATATTTTTACTATAGCAAGAAAATTATTTGAGATGACTAACTCATGTGTACTCTAAATTTATAGCCATGCTTTTAGCACTATATAAGAATTAAAATGTATAATGATTTGTTTAGTTTATCATTTAGTTGTTATGAGGAATAAAAATATTATGGATGTGAAAAGGGCGTGGCATTTGATGTGATTAACATATCCAAGTGTAATGGTTTCAAGAGAATTAGTTTTAAGCCAAGCTATGTCTAGAATGGCCAAGTGGTGGATCTACTTCACATTCCATTGAAAGACTTGATTACTAACATGTGTGTGGATTGTCACAATCAATTTAAGCATGTACATATGATATACTTAGTTTGTCCAAGTGATGGATCTTTATCACATTCAATTTGTTTATCTTAATGTAGTATCATAGCAAAGTGGTAAGTCTACATCCCTCTTTACCCAAAACAAAAAATGCAACTTTTGGTTGGCTAAAATATACTTGCCTATTACATCAAATGTTTAGAATCAGTTTTAGAATGGACATCTAAAGGATATATCATGTCAAATTGATGCATCCTAAATGGTCTGTACCAAAATTACTTTTAGAGTTTTTCTTTAATGCCATAACTTTCTTGAATGAGTTTAGAATGACAAAAGAAATGTGTATATCTATGACACACATTTTATATTATTAAGTTTAGAATGACTAAATGATGGATCTCGTAGCATGTCAAGCTAAGTTTTGAATGGCTAGGTGGTGTGTTCACTTATCATTCCATTAAAAAATATGGTTTTTTACGTGGCTACAAGTGGCTATAATGTCTATTGTTATCATACTAAATCTAAAAGAAAGTATTTAAGTTAGACATGTATTGTTCTATAATGGTGATCCTCTAATAGTAGAAATATTTGTTTACCAAGAATGGCCAAATGGCCATTCTAGATTGTACTTTCGACTGAACAAGAACATATGTACACGTGGGAATACATTAAAAATAGGGCGAAGAAAGACATACTAGCATGCTTTTTTTTGTGAAGAGAGTTATACAATCTAACGTTTATTTTTTCTATATTTTCTATCTTTCTTTTCCAAAAAAAAGCATGCTGTAAGTTCTTTCACATTCATGATAAAATATAAAATTCCTATTACATCAAATGTTTAGAATGGTTTTTACAATGGACATCTTTAGATGTCCATTGTAAAACCGATTCTAAACATTTGATGTAATAGGAATGTATATTTTATCCATGAATGTGAAAGAACATACAAGCATGCCTTTTTTTGGAAAGAAAGATAGAAAATTTAGAAAAAATAAACGTTAGATTTTATAACTCTCTTCACAAAAAAAAGAATGCTAGTAAGTTCTTTTCTACGCCCTATTTTTTAATGTATCACCACGTGTACATATGTTCTTGTTCAGTCGAAAGTACACTCTAGAATGGCCATTTGGCCATTCTTGGTAAACAAATATTTCTACTATTAGAGGATCACCATTATAGAACAATACATGTCTAACTTAAATACTTTCTTTTAGATTTAGTATGATAACAATAGACATTATAGCCACTAGTAGCCACGTAAAAACCATATTTTTTAATGGAATGATAAGTGAACACACCACCTAGCATTCAAAACTTAGCTTGACATGCTACGAGATCCATCATTTAGTCATTCTAAACTTAATAATATAAAAATGTGTGTCAATAGATATACACATTTCTTTTGTCATTCTAAACTCATTCAAGAAAGTTATGGCATTAAAGAAAAACTCTAAAAGTAATTTTGTACAGACCATTTAGGATGCATCAATTTGACATGATATATCCTTTAGATGTCCATTCTAAACTGATTCAAACATTAATGTAATAGGCAAGTATATTTTTAGCCAACCAAAAGTTGCATTTTTTTGTTTTGGTAAAGAGGGATGTAGACTTACCACTTGCTATGATACTACATTAAGATAAACAAATTGAATGTGATAAAGATCCATCACTTGGACAAACTAAGTATATCATATGTACATGCTTAAATTGATTGTGACAATCCACACACATGTAGTAATCAAGTCTTTCAATGGAATGTGAAGTAGATCCACCACTTGGCCATCTAGACATAGCTTGGCTTAAAACTAATTCTCTTGAAACCATTACACTTGGATATGTTAATCACATCAAATGCCACGCCCTTTTCACATCCATAATATTTTTATTCCTCATAACAACTAAATGATAAACTAAACAAATCATTATACATTTTAATTCTTATATAGTGCTAAAAGCATGGCTATAAATTTAGAGTACACATGAGTTAGTCATCTCAAATAATTTTCTTGCTATAGTAAAAATATTCTAAAATAATCTAGGATTATTACCATATGAGACATTTTCCAAACATTGCGTTCAACAAATCTTACTTTAGAGATGTTTCTTAACCATGTGATAACTTACTTAAGAAGCAACAGTTCATTAGAGAAGGATGTCCCTCATTATATCATACTTTTAAGATACAATACTACTATTATATAAAGAACTTAAAAACATGCTATCGTAAGAATATAACTTTTCTTAAAAAAATTAGTTTGTAAATCTTTGAGTCCCCTTAAAATAGGGTGCACTCTACATAGCACTTCATTCAACAAAAAAAAATCTTAAAATGACCACTAGATTGATTATCAAAATATTTTACAATGGCTTGCAATAGCCAAAAAAAGGATTACAAGTCTCCTTTCCATCCACAAAGTTTGATGCACTATCATTGAATCAATCCAATTTTTTCCTTCTTGATTAGTACACGTTTGTGATATAGTTTGTCTCAGGATCTTCAAATGTATTGACAGTTGTGTTACGTGTATAGCCCCTTCATTCTGGAGCATGTAACCACCCTAGCAACCAAGGTATCATGGTTGTCTCCAAGAAGCTTTGAAGTTCTAGCGTGGTTGTCTCCACATTTTTGAAAGATAAGGTATGTGCCTTGCATATTCCACATAACTCTATATGGGCTGTCATCAAAAATCAAAGTATTCCCTGCATGTAAATCATGAAACATATCCCATACCAATGACAAATTCTTGTGGTACACTCTTTTATACCCCAACATAATATTTGGATTTTGGCAATTTTTCTTACTCAAGAGCATCATAAATTGACTATGATGGCTAGGAAAACATGTTTGAATGATATGTTGAGCTTTTTTAAGGTTGTAACAACTCCAAATCCAAACCGCAAAGTAGTGAAAGCAAAAGTCTAAAAGACATCTACATCAGCCGTATAGCAAAACAAATTTCGTCTTCTTTATGAGGCGCATGTGGCCAGTCCATGATGGTATGGCATCACCATATTGCATTTCAATCGACTTAAGTAGTAGGCCTTCAATGTCCAATATAAGGACTCTTCTTTCTTTCTTGAGCATAAGTGACATCTGACTAAAGGATGAATAATATTCTTTTAAAGGTCCCTTAGAAGTACCACTAGATGAGTCCTCATGGCTTAAAGAAGATTTCCATACCAATAAAGAATATACTTTTTGGTTTTGAGTCTGCATTGAAAACATGGAAAATTATCCAAGACTGGATAGTTGCTAGTGTAAATGCACACATAACCAAGAAAGAACATATTTGTATTTAATCTAGCCTAGAATAAATAGTTGAATAGTTGAATCCTTGTATGGTTTGCAATCTAGATTGGCCAGCTCCGCATTCTAGGTTAGTTTTTGGCTAAGATACACAATACACATGAATATGAAAGAACGTACAAGCATGCTTTTCTTGGGAAAGACAGATAGAAAATATTTAAAAAATGAGTGTGGGTTGGATGGGTGGTCAATCTACGTGTAGATATGTACATGTAACAACATACGACCATCACTTGATCTAGAATGGACAGGTGGTCAATCTAAACAACACATGTAACTCTTAAAGAACATGATTATGCATGTCTTTCCTAGAAAAGACCACATTCGCATATGACCATCACTTAACCTAGAATGGACAGGTGGTCAATCTCAAGTGTACATATGCATAACAAAGTACATCCCACTATAAGCTATATAGTGGAATGGAGAGATGGCTAAGATACACAATACACATGAATATGAAAGAACATACAAGCATGATTTTCTTGGGAACGAAAAATAGAAAATAAAGATCATGGATTGGACAAGTGGACAATGTATGTATAGATATGCACATGCAACAACATACGACCATCACCTTACGTAGAATGGATGGGTGGTCAATCTAGATGACACATGTGACTACTATTAAAGAACATGGTTATGCATGTCATTCGAAGAAAAGAGCACATTCACATATGACCATTACTTGACCTAGAATGGACATGTGGCCAATCTCAATAGCACAAATGCATAACAAAGTACATCTCACCATAACCTAGCCTGGAAGGGACAAATGGCTAAGATACACAATACACATGAATATGAAAAAACATACAAGCCTGCTTTTCTTGGGAAAGAACGATATACAATGTAGAAAAAATGAACCGCGATTGGACATGTGGTCAATCTATGTGTAGATATACACATGTCGCAACAAACGACCATCATTGACCTAGAATGGGCAGGTGGTCAATCTAGATAGCACATGTGACTATTAAAGAACATGGTTATTCATGTCATTCTTAGAAAAGATTGCATTCACATATGACCATCACGAGACCTAGAATAGACATGTGGCCAATGTGAATAGCACATATACATAACAAAGTATATCCCACCATAACCTAGCGTCGAAGGGACAAATGACTAAGATACACAAAACACATGAATATGAAAGAATGTACAAGGATTCCTTTTTTGGAAAGAAAGATAGAAAATATAGAAAAAATGAACTTGGAGATCATGTGGTAAATCTATGTGTAGATATACACATATAACAACATACGACCATCACTTGACCTAGAAGGGATCGGTGGTCAATCTAAACAACACATGTGCCTATTAAAGAACATGGTTATGCATGTCTTTTCTAGAAAAAAGCACATTCACATATGACCATCACTTGACCTAGAATTGACCACTTTTTTATTCATCTAGCCTAGAATGAATAAAAGGCTCATCTAACGTGCGCATATTGACGACTTGTCTATTTTAGACATGATACTTTGCGAAATTTATCAAAAATTGAATCTCTTGGGGAGCTTGGTCATTGCATGTTGAACTTATTATCACGTTACTTCACCATTATCTGTCTACCACTTAGTCTTCTAAACCGTTCAAAGAAATATTTTGCATAAAATTCCAAGAAAACCATGCAACTCTCTCAATAAAACCACTTATAAATTTGAAATTGGCAACTTTGTCATGTTCCCGGGGAGGTCACCTAAGAAAAATGTAACCTATCACGTGAGTTCAACAGAAGGATATTTAAAGTTCTTGAAACTTACAGAAATATATATACAAAAAAACATTATATTTTTCAAATTTGAAAAAAACTTGCAGATTTTAAAAGAAAAGGGTACATTATATTCCTAACAAAATCTACAGATAAGGGGTTTTACAAAAATGTCTTGAACGCACGTGATATGGTAGTTTTACACATAGTGAACCCCCCGAGGTCATGTTTGGATCAACCACTTGGTCATTCTAGATTAAAATTATTGACCTTCATAGTCTAGAAAAATCTATTGTGAGAAACTATAAAAATTATCAAACTCCATTAGTGATTTCACAATGTCCTAGGCCTCCTTCTTGATTAAAATTTAATACTTGGATTTCTATAGTGAACAAAGTTTCTACAACTAATTATAGAATAACCCAAGTTACATATTATAACAAGTGATATTGGAAAACCCAACAAAGAAAAACGATGTGTTAATACAAAATATTCTTGAGAATATGAAATTGCGTTCTTAATACATATCTACAATCACATTAAAGTCTCCAATCTGCTGCAAGTCTCTATAGATCATGCTTCAAATCTTCTAGCATACTTCCTAAAGGAAATCTGCAAGAATAAACACAATCAATTGTCAATCATAATATTTACACTAGATAACTTCTAGTGTAAATTAAGAGTATGGCTAGGATTGAGCATTACCTTAGAGTCCCTTATCAAGTTTGAGAAAATTGTGCTGAAATAACAACTTCTTGATAAAGGCTATTGCAGATACAGCCTTCAAGGGTGCAATTGTGCAACCTAGTTTCCTTGCTAATGAAATCAATTGAGGCCCCTTCATGGTGTCAATAGTTGAGGCTTCTTTTGACAATATCTCTCTTATCTTCTGCTTTTCTTTTTCTTGTTGGCTACTTGAGTTGTTGATCCCTCTTGTATGTCAATAGCATTATCTATTGGCAACCTACCTGTTTCAACTTCTTGCATTGACCATTTTGCATTAGGTTCTCTCCAATATGCAATGACAGCATCATACTTGCTATCATTGGAAATTGGGGGTTGTCCATTATGCTCGCATTCAATAGCTGCACGAACATCCCTGGCTTCATCAAGTTTAATAAATATGGAAGTAGCTCACCCATGAGAACATTGTCCATCTTCTTTTTCTCATCAAAATTCATTGGGAATATGCAGTTGTTTGCTGGTGAAACAGAACCCTTGTATGAGGAGTCATCAATAAGAATTGTTCGTCGAGGATCACATTCAAACCCAAAAGACATTTTGGCTAGTGGCTTAAACATTGCTTGCACATTTGGATTGTCCGGTCGATATAGGTTCTCAAGAACAAAGCAAGATTCTTGACCCCACACTGCAAAGAATGGTAATTTTGTCTCTGCCCTATTTGTCAATGTCCTTACAATTTGGAGAACATTAGCTAGTTTAGCTGTTGACCAAATTCCCACATTGAATCTTTGCAATAAAAACTGTAGAAACTCAAGACATATTGGCCTAAGAACAATATATCCTCTAGAGTCTAGTTGAATAGACTCATGAAGGTTGGATGATGGGGGCAATGTTTCAGTAAAACACCATTCAAGTCCAACACAATCGTCAACATGGACTTCTTTGACATTATTGGGCTTGAGCTATTGGCATCAATCATCTTGCACTTCTTTTTCAAGTTGTAATCCATCACCCATTGGAGTGGTTGCCACTGGATGAACCAAAATAGCATTGATGCTACCATCTCCCACTTGTCGATCAATTTTGTCTCCTACAATATACTTCAAATATTTTAAATGGGTTTCAAGGCTTCCATCAATGTGCATATTAGGGAATCCTTACCTAGTGTTTGGATGTAGCAACCATGTCATGTTCTGTATCTAAAGGAAACAAAGTAGCAATATTTCAAAATTAGTCAAAACAATTAGAAAAGGTAGAGAAACAAGGCACAAGGTAAAGAAAATACAATATCATTTAAGGGTATCAAGAAAAAAAGATAATGAAGGTAGTTCTTGAAACATACAAAGCAAGAAAATGTAGTGAAAAAAATAAGGCATTGAGGATTCACACGCTAGAATTGCCACCTTAATTTCTTATCCTAGAATGGATAAGTGGCAAGTCTAGAGTTACCTATGCCTAAGGAAGATCATAAAGGCATTAACCCCATCCCAAGGTGGGTGGCTTAAACTTGAACTTACCATGCTTTTATTTTGTAGTGAAATTCATGCTTATATTAGAATCCAATGGATGTTTTCAAGTGGCAACAAGTTAAACCTAATGACCTTTACCTATTCTATATTGCATGTGGCAAATGTAGAGCACATTCTCTAAGAAAATTGATTAGAAAAATTGACATATTTCAAACTTATAATGAACTTGTGATAAATCTAGAGTTCAAATGTGCTTAGATTCGGCTTTTGGTGGGATGTACTTTGTTTTGCATATGTACAATTCAGAATGGCCACCTGTCCTTTCTAGGTTAGATGATTTTCATATGTGAATGTGTCCTTTAAAAAAAAGACATACATAACAATGTCCTTTAATAATCACATGTGTTGCCTAGATTGGCCACTTGTCCATTCTAAATCAAGTTATGGTCATATGTTGTTACATGTGCATATGTGCACCTAAATTGTCCACTTGTCCATTCTAGGTTCAATTTTTCTAAGAAAGATAAATGAAAAAGTTTTCTCTTTTTTGCACTAGCTCTAGTGGATAGATAGATGTAAATATGTTCTTGTTGTCATATCTGAACTTCAGTTTGAACTTCAGTTTGGCTACCTATCCATTCTACCTCAGATGATGGACATATGTTTTTACATGTGCAAATGTGCACCTAGATTGGCCACCCGTCCATTCTAGGTTCATTTTTTCTAGATTTTCCATATTTCTTTCCTAAGAAAATCATGCTTGCATGTTATTTCATATTCATGTGTATTGTGTATCTTAGCCATCTATCCATTTGAAATTAGGCTATGGTGGATGTAATTTGTTCTGCATATGTACACTTAAGATTAGACACCTATCAAAGAATTGTCAGATGATGGTCATATATGAATGTGCCCTTTTCAGGAAATACATGTGTTTCCATACTAGATTAGCAGGATGCTATGATTTCTTGCTTGGACCAGTGTCTTCTGACACATGTTCATTCTCTAAGGCACATGTAATTACTCTTTCTTAGTTTGTGTTCATTATTGTTACATGTGGTAGCTAGATTGACCACGTATCCATTCTAGGTTAGGTGATGCTAATGTGGTGATTCCTATGCATACATGCTCTCTAGATTGACCACATGTCCATTATAGGTTAGTTTTTGCTAGATTGTTCGACTCTGTTTCGCTAAAAAAGCATGCTATTATGTTCTTTCTATGCCCTTTCTTTTAATGTATCAACACATGTATAAATGTTCTTGTTTAGTCAAAAGTACACTCTAGAATGGCCATTCTTAGTAAAGAAACATGTGGTTTTCTCTAGATTGTCCATCTATCCATTCTTGTAAGGCTGGTAAGGTGGACATCAAGATTTCAAGACACATGTGATTTTCTCAAGAGTGGCCATCTTTCCAATTTTGGTAACATGTGGTTTTCAAGATTGGTTAGAGTGGCCACCTGTCCATTCTAAGTCAGTTGATGTCATATGTGAATGTGACCTTTTCTATGAAAGACATGTGTAATTATGTTCTTTAGTAGTCACATGTATTGTCTAGATTGGTCACCTATCCATTCCAGGTCAAGTGATTGTCGTACATTTGTATATGTTCCCCTAGATTGACCTCATGTCCATTCTAGGATCAATTTTTCTAGATTTTTCATCTCTCGTTTCTAAGAAAAGCATGCTTATATGTTCTTCTATATTCATGTGTATTGTGTATATTAGCCATCTATCCATTCTAGGCTAGGTTATGGTGGAATTTATTTTGTTCTGCATATGTGCACTTCAGATTGGCCACCTGTCTTTTCTAGGTCAAGTGACGGTTATATGTGAATTTAATAGTCACATGTGTCGCCTAGATTGGCCATCTGTCCATTCTAGGTTAGGTAATGTTCATAAATGTTACATGTGCATATGTGTTGCCTAGATTGGCCATTTGCCCATTCTAGGTCAGGTGATGGTCATATGTTGTTACGTGTGCATATGTGGTGCCTAGATTGGCCACTTGTCCATTCTAGGTCAAGTGATGGTCATATATAAAGAACTTAAAAGCATGCTATAGTAAGAAGATAGCTGGTCTACAAAAAACATTAGTTTGCTAAAGCTACATATGACCATCACCTGACCTAGATGAATTACATGAAATTGACCATCACCTCGCCTAGATGAATTGCATGAAATTGACCACATGCAGCTATGCCCCTAAATTGACCACCTATCCATTCCAATTTCATTTTTTCTAGATTTTCCATCTCTTCACTAAGAAAATCATGCTTGTATGTTTCTTTTATATTTATGTGTATTGTGTATCTTAGCCATCTATCCATTCTAGGTTAGGTTATGGTGGGATGTACTTTGTTTTGCATATGTGTAATTCAGATTGGACAGTGTCCATTCTAGAGTGATGGTCATATGTGCTTTTTTTAAAAAGACACACATAACTATGTTCTTTAATAGTCACATGTGTTGCATAGATTGGCCACGTGTCCATTCTAGGTCAAGTGATGGTCATATGTGAATGTGTTCTTTTTTTAAAAAGACACACATAACTATGTTCTTTAACCTTCTAGGTCAAGTGATGGTCTTATGTTGTTATCATGTGCATATGTGATTCCTAGATTGGCCACGTGTCCATTCTAGGTCACGTGATGGTCATATATAAAGAACTTCATAACATGCTATAGTAAGAAGATAACTTTTCTACAAAAATTTAGTTCATCAAATCTTTGAGTCCCCTTAAAATAGGGTGCACTCTACATAGCACTTTATTCAATATGGTTCACTTGGATCTAGGTTAGATGATGGTCATATATGAGTGTGCCCTTTTTCAGAAAAAACATATGTATCCATACTAGATTAGAAGGATACTATGATTTCTTGCTTGAACCAACGTCTTCTGACACATGTTTAGTTTCTACACCACATGTAATTGTTCTTTCTTAGTTTGTGTTCTTTTATTGTTAGATGTGCTATCTAGATTGGCCACATATCCATTCTAGGTTAGGTGATTCTAATATGGTGATTCCTATGCGTACATGCTCTCTAGATTGACCACATGTCCATTCTAGCTTAGTTCTTGCTAGAGTGTCCATCTCTCTTGACTAAAAAAAGCATTACACTCTAGAATGGCCATTTGACCGTTCTTAGTAAAGAAACATGTTTTCTTTTGTAGATTGGTCATCTATCCATTCTTGGTAATGCTAGTACTGTGGACATCAAGACATCACACACATGTGGTTTTCTCCAGATTGGCCATCTTTCCAATTTTGGTAACATGTGGTTGTCTAGATTAGTGAGAGTGGTCACTTGTCTATTCTAGGTCAGATGGTGTCATATGTGAATGTGTCCTTTTGTATGAAATACATGTGTAATTATGTTCTTTAATAGTCACTGTGTTGTCTAGATTGGCCACCTATCCATTTTAGGTTAGGTGGTGGTCATATGTTGTTACATGTGTATTTGTGTCCCTAGATTGACCACATGTCTATTTTAGGTTCATTTTTTCTATATTTCCCATCTCTCTTTCCTAAGAAAATCATTCTTGTATGTTCTTTTATATTCATTTATATTGTGTATCTTATCCATCTATTCATTCTCAGTTAGGTGATGGTGGATTGTACTTTGTTCTGCATATGTGCACTTTAGATTGGCCACTTGTCCATTCTAGGTCAAGTGATGGTGATAACAAAAGACACACATAACAATGTTCTTTAATAGTCACATGTGTTGTTTAGATTGACCACGTGTCAATTCTAGGCTAGGTAATGATCATATGTTGATACATGTGAATATGTGTTGCCTAGATTGGCCACTTGTCCATTTTAGGTCAGGTGAGGGTCATATGTTGTTACGTGTATGTATGTGCACCTAAATTGACCACTTGCCCATTCAAGGTTCATTACAAGTGACCAATCTAAAGCTGATCATGGCACAATGGAACCATCACTCAAATACTTTGACATATAATAAATAGAACATGAATTTATTCGAAAAGAATTTTTTATTTGTCTTTTTCAGTCAAGCTAAATATAGACATAAGATTTTTAAAGGAATGAACAAAACTAAATTGAACCAAAAGGATACATTGAAGATACTTGAAGCTTTTAAGTCATCTTTATAATAGATATAACAAGTTCAAACTACAAAAGAAACAATGAAATGAATGTGAGGGTTTCCAAGTTAATACATACTTGCTTCAAGTGATAAAAAATCTTTGACAAAAAAGTTGCGTTCACTCATCCTTTCCACCATCTTGCTTTCGTGCTCAACTGGGTTCTCTACTTGATTGACCTGAAGGCCTGCCCATTGCTTGATGTCATCATGCAATGTCACAAATTCTAGAATCTGTGATTCTAGATTCTTCTGATCCTCAATGTTTTCCACTATGGCTACAACTTCTTTCTTCTCTTCAAGACCAATCTCTGTTATATAGCCATCACTGAATAATTCCACTAGCTTGGATCCTTCTATGCAATACTTCTTGGTAAATTTCTTGACAAGAAGTTTCTTCTTAAATTTCAAGAAATCCTTGTCCGATAGATGCTTCACAGTTTGAAAATTGATATCAAGTAACCCTACATCAAGTATGGTGGTAGATTCTCCTGGAGCAAGAGTTGTTGGGAGTTCAGTAGATGCATCACTTTTTCCAAAAAGGACCACAATAGAGAAGAGCTTTATAGACCCAGCATAAAACGTGTCTCTTTCATGATGTAGAACTCCAACACTCTGTTGTCGCATTATGTCCTTCATATTATTCAAAGCGTTCTGCAATTGCACAAAATCTGTCATGTTTAAGAAAGCAAGAAGCACATAGTGTGCTTCTTCTGAACCTCCACTGATGGACATCATCCCATTTAAGAGATCTTTGTATTGATCCTCATGCCAATGTGTGTTGCTCTTAAAGGCCTTTGATCTGTCCAATACACAAAGTCTTATGGGCACTGGGTTGCAAAGGTGACGCTCCAAGTATGAAGAACCTTCAATATGAAGGTTTACCACATAAATCCTCCAAGGAACAACTGTTGCTTTTACTTGATCCTTGTGTAGATTGATTGTCCACTCAACATACTTTCTTGCACTCTTTGGAAAGTCAATCTTCTTGATTCCTCACTATAATTGTGTCTTGATCCATATATCACAAAGCTCAAGAAACTTCATATACACAACATCATTGATGTTATACATCAAGACAAGATCCTCCCAAGTATTGCACTTTGCATCTTCATTGAGAGAGTTAAACTCCTCAATCAAGGCATCTTGAATGATAAGATCTTGCTTGAGTTGTTTGATTCTTTCAAGCATGTCCATGATGTCTATGTCCTTTATGCCCTTCAATAACATAGTTGTGCCATCTCTTCTTGTAACTTCTTAACCTCTTCTTCATCCAAACCAGCTAGACACCTAAATACTGTGGCACTTGGTTTCTTATTCTCCCCTTCGTCATTTCTTGAACTCTCAGCATTTTTGTTGCATATATATAGTGTTGTCCATCAAGAATCCAATACCTATAGTCTTTTAGCTTGCCTTCTTCAATCTCTGATGGCGTCATTGGGATTCCTATCCTTTGACCACAATTCTTGACAGGCATCAAATAGGCACATGATGAAGGCCTATTTGCACTTGCAGCAAAGAGAAGCATGTAACTATTTAGCTGCTCCTTGTCAAGTTGGCGAGAATTATAATGATTAGGAGCAAGAAAAAAATTGGTCACAAGAATTTCATACTCTGTATACTTGAATGGAAAATATGTTGAATACTTCTCCATGCCTCCAGTATTGCTTTTCTTTTCCGTTTGAACCTCTTTCTCTAAAAGATCGGGCTCCACAAACCTTAAGTGAGGCTGGTTGCTTGTACCCTCTTGTGAAGCATCTAGATTTGACTCATCCACCGCTTTGGACCCTTCAACAGTATGAGCCTTGGCCCTCTTTTCTTTGGATGAGACAATTTTGGCCTTGGACTCTTGGTGGAGGGATTCTTATTCTTCACACTCTAGACAATGGAGTCATGAAGAGTATCTGCAGTCACCTGTATAGGATCCATGTTTGCATTCCAACCTCTAGAGAACATAGTCACCTCTTTATCTTTTACCATGCATTCAGCGCAACATGCCTTTGGAGATAGGCAATACTCTATATTCCCGGGAACTTGAATGTTAATGCACTCAATGCTAGGATGACCTTCAACGGTTGATACAGCTACTGCAACTACTTGGCCTAGATCCTCAAATACATTGTTACCTTGTTCTGAGGCAAGAAACAAATGTACTTTATGATATTGAGCACCTTGTAGTCCATAAATATTGAGTACCATGATGAGGCTCCTTGGTAGCAAGGTCAATGATGACTGGAATGGTAGTTACTTTTCTCTTATTTGAGGTCCTCACTTGAGACATTTTTACCCTGAAAAACATGTCATAATTATGTACTTAATCTAATTTGAGAAAAGAACATACAAGCACACTTTTCTAGGGAAAGAAAGATAGAAAATATAGAAAGAATGAGTTTGGATTGGACAAGTGGTCAATCTAGGTGCAGATATACCTATGTAAGAACATAAACATGTGTATGAAATAACATACAAGCATGCTTTTCTTGGAAAGTAATATAGAAGATATAGAGAAAATGAGTCTGGATTGGACAGGAGGTCAATCTCTGTGGAGATATGCACATACAACAACATACGTCCATCACTTGACCTATAATGGATGGGTGGTCAATGTAGACAACACATCTGACTATAAAGATTAAAAAATGAACCTAGATTGGACATGTGGTCAATCTATATCTATATATACACATGTAACATAATACGACCATCATTGACATAGAATGGATAGGTGGTCAATCTGGACAACACATGTGCCTATTAAAGAACATGGTTATGCATGTCTTTCCTAGAAAAGAGCATATTCACATATGACCATCACTTGAGCTAGAATGGAAAAATGGTCAATCTAAAGTGCATATATGCTTAACAAAGTACATTCCACCATAACCTAGCATGGAATGGACAGATGACTAAGACATTCAATACACATGCATATAAAGAACATACAAGCACACGTTTCTAGGAAAAGAAAGAAAGAAAGAAAAAATAGAAAAAATGAGTCTAGATTGGACAAGTAGTCAATCTAGGTGCATATATACCTATGTAAGAACATACACATGTGTATGAAATAACATACAAGCATGGTTTTCTTGGGAAAGAAAGATAGAAGATATAGAAAAAATGAGTCTGATTGGACAAGGACAGTGGTCAATCTCTGTAGAGAAATACACATACAACAACATAGGACCATCACTTGACTTAGAATGGACACGTGGTCAATCTAAACAACATATCTGACTATAAAGATTAAAAACGAACCTAGATTGGACATGTGGTCAATCAATGTGTATATATGTACACATGTAACAACATACAACCATCACTTGACCTAGAATGGGCAGGTGGTCAATCTAGACACACATGTGCCTATTAAAGAACATGGTTATGCATGTCTCTCTTAGAAAAGAGCACATTCACATATGACCATCACTTGCACTAGAATGGACAGATGGCCAATTTAAAGTGCACATATGCTTAACAAAGTACATTCCACCATAACCTAGCGTGGAATGGACAGATAACTAAGACATTCAATACACATGAATATGAAGAACATAGAAGCACACTTTTCTAGAGAAAGAAACATAGAAAATATAGAAAAAATGAGTTTGGATTGGACAAGCGGTCAATCTAGATGCAGATATACCTATGTAAGAACATACACATGAATATGCATTAGAAAGAGAATGGGGTCTAGGAGGGCCTCTTTATTTGGCAGTTTAAGGAAGTCAAACCTTTACGATTAAGAAAGTAAGCAAAGGACAACTTTTGAATTCAAACATTCAAAACGGCTAGTTTATTTGAATTCAAAGTTTCTCCCCAACATGGAATTTAAAATCTAGCGGTGAAACCATATCATGTAGCATATCTATGGAAAGAGCTCGACACGTAGATTACAGATCTATGATGTCCACTCAAATCAAAGATCATATGTGGGAGTTATAGAAGGCCAAAAATCATAAAATTGTCCACCTCCTTTTTGGGGGAAAAAGTGCATCCTTTGACCACTCTTACACATCTCTTACACACCCACCATTCTTGCACACATGGCATACACATATTTGTCAACATTTTAATCACCTCCATAAACTTATGGCAAATAAAGAGGCCCTCCTACCCCATCCTCTTCCTAATGGAAAGAACATACAAGCATATTTTTCTAGGAAAAGAAAGATAGAAAATATAGAAAAATAAGTGTGGATTGGACAAGTGGTCAATCTAGGTGCATATATACCTATGTAAGAACATACACATGTGTATCAAATAACATACAAGCATGCTTTCCTTGGGAAAGAAAGATAGAAGATATAGAAAAAATGAGTCTGGATTGGACAGGTGGTCAATCTATGTGGAGATATACACATACAACAAACATACGACCATCACTTGACCTTGAATGGACAGGTGGTCAATGTAGACAACACATCTGACTATAAAGATAAAAAATGAACCTAGATTGGACATGTGGTCAATCTATGTATATCTACACATGTAACATCATACGACACATCACTTTTGACCTAGAATGACAAGTGGTTAATCTAAACAACAAATGTGACTATTGAAGAACATGGTTATGCATGTCTTTTCTAGAAAAGAGCACATTCACATATCACCATCACTTGACCTAGAATGGACAATCATAAAATACCTTAACTACACATATTGAAATCACCTATTTATAAGGAAAAAATGTCAATGTTAAGAATGCACATATGCCAAGAAGACCCTATTACAATCCATCTATCATAGAATGGACAAGTGATCAATCTAGTGTGCACATGTTATTGGACATATGCAATATAGATTGTTCACTTCCCCATGTCTAGCCTTTTGGAAGGCCATTATTGCAAGGGACAATGCACCGGAAGAGATAGCATTTCAACTACACGTATTTAAATTCAAATTTCCCTCCAAAATTCAATTTTTTCTTCAAAAGTCAAATATTGGCCAATTTGAATTTAAACCAAGAAAACCCTATCTCCTTCTCTCTTCCCCCAAAGGAACCTATATTGTCACTCTCTGTTGGACGATACGCCGCGACGGACGTCAGCACAGCGAGAACTCACCTAACAAGATTTGTCAGCTAAGGACGAAGCTCGACCCGCAGGCGTGTGGAAGCAAGCATAGGTGTCAACCTACACTCAACCGACTCCTAACTAATTCCCACAGAGGTCTCTACCAATTGTCTAAGTCACAGCCTTTAAGAGTGCATAAGAGGAAACTTCCTACAACGCTGTCTAGAGCCGAACACCCATCAAACAATCTCGAAACACCATAGCACTTGAAGGAGACCCTACTAATACCAATAGGTCACTCTCCCTAAGGTCTATGAACCAAAACCCCAACCCAAAACACCCGGTGCAAAATCACGTAGGATGTTTGGCCGAAATTTGCAGGTCTTCATTTCTAAAACCTAAAGTGTCTAATGTGTATCTCTACTCAATGTGAACGCGTGATATGCTGCAATGCAAAATCGGACAATGTATGCTCACCGAATCACCAAATGAAGCTCGTAGAAGGATCTCGCAAAACTGGACCGTACGCGCACAATGTAGTATCGGTGTGTAGCTCTCATCGGGGGCAACACGCTACACTTCTCCGCACTCGATTCCGACCACCGGTGCACACGTAGCGTCAAGATGAAGCTCACACTCTCTCTCGTACACAGTACACTCACTCACAGACTTCAAAACTTGTTTTTAAAAATGACAAAAGGTTTTCTCATTAGGTCAAAAAGTGTATAAATACCTTACAATTCTTAAACCCTTAAGTTCCAAAATCAACCATCTACTCAATCTAACTATCAAAACTGGGATACAATCTGGAAACTTTTGTAAGCCCCAATATTTACAAGGTGAAAAATCGGGTTTCCTCAATAAATGAATAATTACAAAAAATGATAATCTTCCGAGTAGTTAGTTTTCCGTGGGGTGTGTCCAGCTTCTAACACCCCCCCCTCCTTGCTCATGTCGTCCCCGACATGGCCGCTGATCTGTTTCTTCATCGTATGGTTTCGCGCATCTTGATCAATGATTCGTATCTTGCATGTAGATTCATCATTGTTGGGCCAAAAATATCAGTGTTTATTGTGAAGAAGCCGTGTAGAACGCTTCTTCAAAGGCCTGGAGGTGATAGGATGGTAGAAACATTATCCTTTGATACATCGCATGTATCACCTCCTTGAAGGCTGACCAAACAAATCATAGGCACATCTGTAAGTATCTTGGAAGAAGAAGATATTGTCTGTCACCTGCCTGGCTTGAATGTCTGAAATACTGCTAGAAGAGTTTTGCAGATTTTCTTCATCATGATGCACGTAAGGTCAGGTGAGCCAGTGAACAATTTGATGCGCCCGTTAGGGTTTTCACCATGTATTGGACACTCATTCTCTCACCTGCCTTCAAGCCCGGCAGCTTAGGAAATATAATTCAGCCAAGGGGTTGGCTCCTTGTAATATCTCCTGGGCCTTCCACGTTCC
>NW_028221440.1:3354458-3375144 GCF_014529385.1 Adiantum capillus-veneris
CCAGGTTTAACCTCCTGCTTGCTCGATACCTCGATCCGCGGGAGACGGGAGCCGTAGCTTGCGGGGCTGCATCAATCGTGGATACGCAACCGAAGGATTTGTTCGGCATTCGAAAAACACCTTTCTCAAATGTGGGCTTTTCAAATTGAGAGTTTTCTCCAATTAAGTGGGAATAGTGCTAAATTACCTCCCTTCTCGAATCGCACCATCCCTGTAGTATATAGAAGCTTCCCTCTCCCTCTTAGTAGTAGGTAGAATTCGTATGAGAATATCCGCTAGAATTGTGAAAGTTTTATCAATAAAATTATCATTTCTCTGCGACCTAGGCATAATCAAAATTACTCCTTGTTTTCTTTTTATTACTTCACCTATTACTAATCCGTCAGTTGAAATTACGGAAGAAAGGTAAGAAATCTATTTGGAGAATAACTTGGAAGAGAGAAGTAGTCGAGTGATAAGTGGAATGAGATTTTAATTGGTGTCGGAAACTTCCGTCACGTTTCACCCCTATTTCGAGGGGTACTTAGTGAAACGGATACCCGCAAATTACTTGCCACTTCATCGCCTAAAGTCATAAAATAAAATCAGAGGTTTCACTGGTGAAATATCGCAGCTCGGGGAAAGGTGGCCGAGTGGTTTAAGGTGTGGCACCGGAAATGCTATGTAGATTTCTAGCTACCGAGGGTTCGAATCCCTCCCTTTCCTATTTCTATTATTACTTTCTCGGGATACTTTTGTCTATTCCTTGAAATGTAGTTGAACAATTATTGGAAAAGATGAAGTCGGAATAAGAGTTTTAATCTGTTTCCGGATACGGATAAAAAGGAGTTGAAAGAATACTTCAACAAAAACGATAGATGGGGGCTACTCTATCTCTTCACTTCGGTATCAAATGGACCGAAATAGCGCATAACTATAACTGGGAAACAACGTCGTGGGCCAAATCAACTTTTTTTTTAATCGGAAAATATTCCGTCACCCTCGAAACTAGAAGAGAAGGTTTTTAAATTTCAAGACTTAGAGGATTAAGAGGTAGACGGAATAGCTTTTCATGACTTTCTGCTAATCCGCCCCCCAACTTGCATCATTCGGAGTTTTCCAACTAAGTATTTTCAGGACAAATATCTACAAAGTATTTGATTGAATCGAATAAAAGCTTCTTCTACTAAGCTTTTCGAGAGTAATACTCAACAACTAACAATTCATTGATATCCAAATTGACGGATTCCCGGTTGACCAGATGGTTGACTAATCCCGTTGGTTCACCCGTTTTCGAAATAGACAGAGTTAGGTGATCTGGTACTTCGTTCCCACTGAGAGACTCACTCTTCGGAGCATTGGCAGAAGTTGGTCGGTTCCGAATACTGATAATATCCCTAGGTTTACATCGATAGCTTGGTATATCCACAACGCGATGGTTTACCAAAATATG
Organism: Adiantum capillus-veneris; assembly: GCF_014529385.1. Classification (NCBI taxonomy): domain Eukaryota; kingdom Viridiplantae; phylum Streptophyta; class Polypodiopsida; order Polypodiales; family Pteridaceae; genus Adiantum; species Adiantum capillus-veneris. The sequence continues at coordinate 3,355,891 of NW_028221440.1, forward strand.
TCTGTGACAAACCAGCTGTCGGGCAGCGGGAATTGTGGAAGCCATGCCTAACTGAAAAATAATATTATCCAGACGCATCTCAAGCAGTTGCAACGGAACTTGACCTGTCGAACCCCTAGTTCTTCTAGCAATGCGAACATATCTTAGTAATTGGCGTTCTGTCAATCCATAGTTAAGACGTAATCTCTGTTTGGCTTCCAAACGCACGCAGAATTGAGAAATCTTTCTCGACGTTGATTGGTCAACAGCAAGTCGAAATTCCCCCAAGTTAGACGTATTACTCTTACCCGTACCCGTAAGTCCTGGCAAATTTTTTAGACGACGCATCAATTTTAGACGAGGTCCTCGATACCGAGACGTAAAAACTCCTTTTCTATAAAATAAAATGAATGTTTTCCAAGTGGCAAAAAAAAAACTATGGGGTCGGCACGGAAATATTATTCATATCCACCACCAAATTTGGTAGAAGTTAATTGAAAATAGTATCTGTAGAAATCATAACATATAGTTAAAAAAATTGATAAATATCCACTTCGACTTGTTAAAAGTATTTGAATAGAAAGATGGGTGGAGTAGACGGAGATTCATTACTGGTGCATACAAAAATTTGTACTGAATGAGATGAATACGTTATGGCATATACATTTACATAAAGATTCTGTAAAGGAAACTTGCATATAGTAATGTGACAGGTGTATTGCTTCGAGTACTGTGTCCATATATACTTACTTTAGTGCTGAAGAGAAAAAAAAAAGTGGAGGATAAGTCAATTGTTGCCAATTGATAGACAGAGTTTCTCGTGCGTATTCCCATTCTTAGCGAACGGGAGGCAAGGTTGGGAAAGAGCGCTGTAGAACAGAAGCGAAAAAAGTAGAATGTTTAGATTAGACATGCGCATATTTGTACATATGTGCTAATCTTTCCCACTTGATGACTTTTCACCTGGATAGAATGGAAGCAAGTTGACAAATAAAAGGAAAGTGCACCAAAATTACTTTGAACTTTCGATAATGAGGAAATATCTAGGTATATTTCCTTCGCGGTTCCTTGGGGCCTAAAGGTGGGGATATGGCGAAATGGTAGACGCAGCGGACTCAATCGGATTGAGCCTAGGTATGGAAACGTATCAAGTGGCAACTCCCAGATTCAGGGAAACCTGGGATTATTCAGCAGGCAATCCTGAGCCAAATCCCGTTCCACGTTGTGGAGTAGTGATCAGATCGCTAAAAAAGCGGGATAGGTACAGAGACTCGAAGGGGGTTATTCTAGCGGGCGAACTATTAATAACTAGTTTTCAAATATTGAAATGTTCGATGTGGTTGGCCGCATGAGGTAAAGCAGATAGAAAGATTGAAGTGGAGTTGGGAAAAGGATTTCAGTCTTCGGAAGCAAGCTCATTTTAATGAGCTTAAAAAAAGCAGTCATACGCGGAATCGGGCCAATATTCAGTCTCAAAAGCACTAAGTATACCTACTATCTCATATTGGTGCCGCCAGTTCTGACATCTCCCCCCCCACCCGTCCTACCTAAGATCTCATCACATTTCTACGACTACTCTTCCCCCCTCAACGGATGAACCGGCAACAAATCTAATTTTTTTTTTTCGCGAATAAAGGTAGAGCCCCATTCTACAAAGTTACCTATAATATAGGAGTGACGCAAGTTGCAGTAGAAGGAAAATCCGTTGGCTTTGGCCGTGAGGGTTCGATTCCCTCTATCCCCAGCAGTGAAACGTATTGGTTTTTCATTTTCATTAGCATCAAATCCGATTGATCTAATTGCAATCAAAATTTGGGAAATCAATTTAAACCCGCTTGTTTTACCCATCAACGCATTTTGCAGATCAGCCATTCAGGCAGTTCAAATCCCTGAATGGCTTGATCAAACCCGAGTCTTCGGGTCTTACAGACAGCGTTAAACAAATCGGCAGAAACAAAATTGCAAATTTGATGAGTTGGGCAAAGACCCGAAAGCAAAGTTGCCTAATCTAAACTGTTTTGAAAACGAAACCTATACAAGTTGGCCGGGATAGCTCAGTTGGTAGAGCAGAGGACTGAAAATCCTCGTGTCACCAGTTCAAATCTGGTTCTTGGCAACTAAGAGAGAATTTTTTTCCCAAGTTGAGAAAACTGGTTTGAACCTATATTATAGGAACGAAATCCTCCTGGGAAAAGCTAGTTAGAAACTGAGATATTTTTGAATAACTGGATGAATCATTTGAGCTCCAATTTTGCCTGAAATTGCGTAATAGGTTGGGTAGAAAAAAGTTTTAATACTGAGTTTCTCCGTTTCTATTCAATTTAGTAGGCATCTTGTAACTCGTAGAAATTGGGTACCACGTAATCCTTACGGAGCGGCCAGCCAATCCAACTTTCAGGCATTAGTATACGCCTAAGGTACGGATGTCCTTGATAAATTATTCCTAACATGTCATAAGATTCACGTTCCTGGAATTCGGCACTTTTCCAAACCCAATAAACCGAAGGTATTTGAGGATTTGTTCTTGAAACAAAGACTTTTGCACATATTTCCTCGGGTTGATCCGACTGGTCTTGCATCTGAGTCAAGTGATACACACTAACTAGAGACCCCCCCGGCGTTGCGTCGTAAGCACATTGAGACCGTAGATAGTTGAATCCGTAAGCATATGGGGCAACAGCTGTAGACAACCACTCTTCCGACTTGACTTCCAAAATCTCGACACCTCTGTAGTCGTAACCCAAAGGTCGATGTGAGAAATTGTGTTTGGTTAACCAGGCAGATAATCGACCTCGCGTTTTTAGATTAAACTTCTCTTTATCAACGGTGTTCATGTTAGTTAGCACCTCTTTATGTTCTGCTGATCCCTCCAAAAAGAGTAGAATTAATCATTAAATTGCTGATTTTAATTCATCGTGTTCATTTGCAAACTTTTGACAATTTTCCGAAAAATTGGCTGGCGCCAATTTCGTACCACAATTTTCTCTATCCCAATTGTATTTTCCGGCACAGGTGCCCGGTACGAGATTAAGTTGGTGGCTTATACTAAAGTACTTCGTTCGGATGGGGCGAGACGCCCGGTTCACAAATCTGTTTCGAGCAATTTTCTTGCGGAGTTTCGTTACGGCATCCATGATAGCTTCGGGTTTGGGCGGGCAACCCGGCAAATGAATATCGACAGGAATTAATTTATCTACCCCGCGAACGGTACTGTAGGAATCCGTACTAAACATCCCTCCCGTAATAGTGCAAGCTCCCATAGCAATTACATACTTTGGTTCGGGCATTTGTTCATAAAGTCTTATCGGAGATGGGGCCATCTTCATTGTTATGGTACCAGCGGTGACAATTAGATCCGCCTGTCTAGGACTAGATCTAGGTACCAGACCATACCGGTCAAAATCAAATCGCGAACCTATTAGGGAAGCAAATTCAATGAAGCAACAACTGGTACCATATAAAAGGGGCCATAAGCTTGAGAGTCTGGACCAGTTAGAAAAATCACTAATACTAGCCATAAAAATTGAGTCTGACATACCCCCCTGAAGAGGCAGCTTTGACATCGAATTTGAGAAAGAGTCTTCACCTTTGTATTCAATTTTCCTTATGTCTTTTTATCTAAATGGTCGGAAGTTAACACCATTCCGATGCTCCTTTTCGCCAAGCATAAACCAAGCCGACGATTAGTATAAATATGAATACAATTGCTTCGACGAATGCAAATAAGCCCAATTCCTCGAAAGATGTAGCCCAGGGATAAAGAAATACGGTTTCGACATCGGAGACCGTAAATACCAAGGCAAACATGTAATGACGTATCTGAAATCGAATCCAAGTGTCTCCCTTTGGTTCAATACCTGACTCGTAACTTGTTGACTTTTCTGGCCCCTCCCGGGGGGGGGCGGCAAACCTGGTAATAGAAAAAGCCAAAAGTGGAATAGATATACAGACTAATAGAAAAATCCGGAAAGAGTCATATTGGTGAGATAAAAACATCCACATACTCCTTTCTTCCCGATAATTACCGCTCTTTGATCCATCTAGGCAGGTTTACCACCTACAACCTCTCCAGAGAAGTGGGTTAGGTGTACAGTCCGCTTCTGTTGGTCACTACTAGAGCTAGTAATTACCACATTGAAATTGAAGATAAGCAGGAGATGTAGTTTCATTATTTCGATTTTCTTTTTTTTTTTTTTTTTTTGAAAAAAAAAAATGAAGGCTACTTACTATTAGTATAGTAAGTACTCCGAGTCGATTGCGTGACATGCACATCGAATTAATTACCTGCTACAAGCAGGAATTGATCCAAATTACCCTTTATGGGTAACATTGGTTTAATGTATGAAGTTGATTAATTTAATTAATTAGGCATATAACTTAAACTGATTGAGCGGATCCTGACCTACCAATCATTCTTTATACCCAGCTTTTCTCTTTCCAAACAGATTAGGGCTATACGGATTTGAACCGTAGACATTCTCGGTTATGCAGATCGGAATAGAAAAACAAATTCTTAAACTGCTTGTTGAACCCAACATGCCACTTTCGCGGCATCGGGCTCTTTAACCAACTGTTCCCCAACCTAATTGGAGGGCAAACAAGCGCTGATATACCAACCTTCGTTTCACAGATAAGTGAGGAGAGATGGTTCCGGATGCTCGATTAATCCTTTTCTTTTACAGATATTCCTTCAAATTAGAAAATTGGGAAGAACTACATGATGAATAAGAACTGAATTAAGCAATCCCGAAGTATTTTGATAAGATTATAAGTTATGTGTTGACACAGGTTTGTCTCTGCTGGGCAGAAATCCAGCTCGCAAGCCTAAATAGTCTCTGTCGCTTGGAGAAGCTAGCTTCGCGAAACCTCCTACACCCGAAAGTTCGTGAAACGAGGAAGAGATTTCGTGTGGTCCTCACATTGTCCAACCATTTGTAGCATTGGAGAAACCAATTATCCACCATATCAACTTTCTGAAATCGATTTGCAATTGATTTGTCTGTCATGCTACTGTTCCTTTGTGGAAAAAAAAAAGTAAGGCAGAGATAGGTCATGCATTGTCTTGTTTTTGCATGAGTCGTTGGGTTTCGACCAATCTTCCAAAAAAACGTCGGCGCACGTGTAAGCGAGGCGCTCTACCGCTGAGCTATAGCCCTTGACAAAACCACTTGGGTAACAATCATGTTACTTGTAACAACTCACCTTTGTCAAGTAAATTAATGGACGGTAAGCGATAAAGTGTATAACCAGTATTTTTTTTTTTCTAGTTCTAGAACTAGAACTTGCTTCGAGCCACTTCTCGCGGGTATAATGAATTCACGCATGTGAATATGTGTCTATCTATGTATAGATACTGAGATATGCAAAAAAAAAACTATCTAGTGACAGACCCAAAAATCGTAACTTGAACGCATAGATATTTGACATCGGCCTACTTAACTCAGCGGTGAGAGTATCGCTTTCATACGGCGAGAGTCATTGGTTCGAATCCAATAGTAGGTAACACTTATTAGATACCGCGACTACTAAATAGGCATCGAATCGGTACCTAATAAGATTAGTCGGTACCTAATAAGATAAGTTTTCACTGTTTGCAAGATTTGTTGAACGCGGAGCACCGTAACACTATTAAAATACGGGATTCTTGCACCGAATTGGGAATATCATATTAGGTTTACAAAAGAAAAGACAAACTAAACGATAGTTGAAGCTTCCAATCTGGCTTTAGCTCTTTTAAATGTCAAGTTGGCTTCTATTAGCTTTCTCCTGCCTTCTGCTTCAGCTAACTCGGCTTGAGCCGTTTGAAAACTTTTTCGAGCTTCCTCAGGATCAATTTCGCTAGCTCTCTCTGCCTCGTTGACTAATATTATCACTCGATTATTATCTATCATGGCGAAGCCACCCATCGGTGCCATTGCAGACCATTGCTTATCACTACGTATTTTTAAAACCCCCATATCCAAAGCTGCAAGGAGGGGTGCATGATTAGGTAGTATGCCAATCTGACCACTATTGGTGGATAAAATAATTTCCCATACCTCAGAATTCCAAACTATTCGATTAGGAGCCATTACACAAAGACTTGATACCATACCTCTTATTGACCCCCGCTTGCAAAGCCGCGGCTTTTGCGGCGGCTTCATCAATATTGCCAACTAAATAAAAAGCTTGCTCGGGGAGATTATCCAACTCTCCAGGAAGAATCATTTGAAATCCCTTAATTGTTTCTGGTAAACTAACATATTTACCGGAGAACCCGTGAATACTTCCGCTACAAAAAAAGGTTGTGATAGGAAACGCTCTATTTTTCGAGCTCTAGCTACAGTCAAACGGTCCTCTTCGGATAACTCGTCTAGTCCGAGAATAGCTATAATATCTTGAAGTTCCTTGTAACGCTGCAAAGTTTGCTTAACCCCTTGTGCCGTCTCATAATGCTCCTCACCTACAATCCAAGGCTGCAACATAGTTGAAGTCGAATCTAACGGATCTACGGCCGGATAGATACCTTTTGCCGCTAAGCCCCTCGAAAGCACAGTTGTAGCATCTAGATGTGCAAATGTTGTAGCGGGGGCTGGGTCAGTTAGATCATCTGCAGGTACGTAAACAGCTTGAATGGAAGTTATTGACCCTTCCTTAGTAGAAGTAATTCTTTCCTGTAAAGATCCCATTTCTGTCCCAAGGGTCGGCTGATAACCCACGGCCGAAGGCATTCTACCAAGTAATGCTGAGACCTCCGACCCCGCCTGAACGAAGCGAAAAATGTTGTCAATGAACAGAAGTACATCTCGCTTATTGATATCTCGGAAATATTCCGCCATTGTTAGAGCAGTTGAGCCAACTCTCATACGAGCTCCCGGTGGTTCATTCATCTGACCATAAACCAAAGCCACTTTTGATTCCGATATATTTTGTTCATTAATAACTTTTGACTCTTTCGTTTCCATGTAGAGGTCATTACCCTCACGTGTACGTTCCCCCACCCCGCCGAATACAGATACACCTCCATGAGCTTTCGCAATATTGTTGATTGATTCCGTGATAAGAACTGTCTTCCCAACTCCGGCTCCGCCAAATAAACCAATTTTTCCACCTCGACGATAGGGGGCCAAAAGATCTACAACTTTAATCCCCGTTTCAAAAATCGATAGCTTGGTATCCAATTGGGTAAATGCCGGAGCGGATCTGTGAATTGGAAATGTTGCACTATTTTGAACGGGACCCAAATTGTCTACGGGTTCACCGAGGACATTGAATATTCGGCCGAGAGTAGTTTCACCAACGGGAACACTTAGAGGAGCTCCCGTATCAACAGCGCCCATACCTCTCATTAAACCATCTGTGGCACTCGTGGCTACGGCTCTTACTTCATTGTTACCTAACAATTGTTGAACTTCACAAGTAACATTAATCTCCTGGCCCGCCGAGTTTCGTCCTTTGACTACTAGTGAGTTGTAGATGCTAGGCATTTCCCCAGGGGAAAAAGCTACATCCAATACTGGTCCAATGATCTGGGTGATGTAGCCCACGTTTTTTTCCACCAATTCAGAAATTTCGAAAAGGGGAGAACTGATTTTCATAACTGTTTCGGTGTGTTTCCTTTATTCTTTATTTAGTTGCTGAATCGATAGAAGTATGTGGTATTTCGCCGCCAATTGGTCGTTGATAAGAATAGAGGTCCACTCATTTTACCTTTACTTGCCCCCCCCCCCCCAATTTGGGAATGGGTCTACAAAAAAATAAGATGAAGCGATAAAAGGAGTCTGGGATTGAAAAGAGTTTTTTGTTTTTTCACGACCTAAATACCCGCGAAATTAGTGCTCCATCTAGCAAATTTTTACTATGGGTTCATTTGTTTTTTCTCTTTCCGGATCTTCCAGACGTAAGGGGGACCAATCCTTAGTTAGTTTGTAATCCACGCACCAGTCTAACCACGAACGGATTCCCGAGTCAATGTCTCGGGGTAGAACGAAATGACCCTCGTTTAGCAGTTTATGTGGGAAACCGTGATGATTAGTTGCACCCCGCATCGGACGCGGTATAAAATAATAATGTTCCATTTCCAAAGTGGATTCTTCACAGGTATACGTATTGTGTGGAGGTTGAATTCCCAAACCCACCTCACGTCTTACGTCGAAATACTCTACCTATGCCGAGCAGATCTCCTCATTACAAGATTTACTATTTCAGTCATAGGGAGGAACAAACTCATGTCGCCACAAACGGAGACTAAAGCAGGTGTTGGATTCAAAGCTGGTGTCAAAGATTACCGATTGACCTATTACACTCCCGAATACAAGACCAAAGACACTGATATCTTAGCGGCTTTCCGAATGACTCCACAACCTGGAGTACCGGCTGAAGAAGCCGGAGCTGCAGTAGCTGCAGAATCTTCAACGGGTACATGGACTACGGTATGGACAGACGGACTTACTAGTCTTGATCGCTACAAGGGCCGGTGCTACGATATCGAACCCGTAGCTGGAGAGGAGAATCAGTATATTGCATATGTAGCTTATCCCCTGGATTTATTTGAGGAAGGTTCCGTCACTAATATGTTGACTTCTATTGTAGGAAATGTCTTTGGCTTTAAGGCCCTACGCGCCTTGCGTCTGGAAGACTTACGAATTCCTCCCGCTTATTCCAAAACTTTTCTAGGCCCCCCTCACGGTATTCAGGTGGAAAGGGATAAACTAAATAAATATGGACGTCCCCTATTGGGATGTACAATCAAGCCAAAATTGGGCTTGTCCGCCAAGAATTATGGTAGAGCCGTTTATGAGTGCCTCCGCGGTGGACTTGATTTTACAAAAGATGATGAAAACGTGAATTCCCAACCGTTTATGCGATGGAGAGATCGATTCTTATTTGTAGCAGAAGCTCTCTTCAAATCCCAGGCCGAAACCGGCGAAATCAAGGGACATTACTTGAATGCCACTGCGGGTACGTGTGAAGAGATGATGAAAAGAGCTGTTTTTGCTAGAGAATTGGGTGCACCAATTGTCATGCATGACTACCTGACGGGGGGTTTACTGCAAATACCAGCTTAGCCTTCTACTGCAGAGACAATGGGCTACTTCTGCACATCCACAGGGCGATGCATGCTGTCATCGATAGACAGAAAAATCACGGTATACATTTTCGTGTATTAGCCAAGGCATTACGCATGTCCGGTGGAGATCACATCCATGCTGGAACTGTAGTGGGCAAATTGGAAGGCGAACGAGAAGTTACCCTAGGATTTGTCGACTTACTCCGCGACGATTACATTGAAAAGGATCGTAGCCGTGGCATCTATTTTACCCAAGATTGGGTATCCATGCCAGGTGTATTCCCCGTAGCTTCGGGAGGTATCCACGTTTGGCACATGCCTGCCTTAACCGAAATTTTTGGGGATGACTCCGTCCTACAATTTGGCGGGGGAACATTGGGACACCCCTGGGGAAATGCACCGGTGCCGTAGCTAACCGAGTTGCATTAGAGGCTTGCGTACAGGCCCGTAATGAAGGCCGCGACCTCGCCCGCGAAGGTAACGAAATCATCCGTGAAGCTAGTAAGTGGAGTCCAGAATTAGCTGCCGCATGCGAAATATGGAAAGCAATCAAATTTGAATTTGAGACAATTGATACGTTGTAAATAAGTGCAAATTGCCAAATTTCTTTGCTTTGCTCTAGCACCTGTCCGGAAAGAGAAATGATTATGAGACATACTAGGAGTATCAGGAAATAAATTTTCTTACTGATATTCCTGGTACTTCCAAGTTAGGTTGGTGGCTAAATAAGGGTAAGCGCGTGTATTCAAAACACAGATCCGAGGGTTCGAATCCCCACCAATTCATATCAAAAATGAGAGAGAATAATTAACGGCCCTATGTCGTACTTGATAATGATTTACTTGGTCATCCAATTTCATTATGTATGATTTCCAATATATTGTTTTACTCGTTTCATTGGATAATTGGAATTAAACACCTAAAATATGACTGATTAAGTAGCTGAAACAATTAGCAAATCTTCAATCTTTGTCAATGAACTCGGAGCTAGTCCCAATTTGCTGGTACCCTCCTCAATTGAACGAATCCGCCGCTTCAAGAAAGAAAGAAATTGGGGATTTGTTTGTTATACAAGCTAACAAAACGAATGAGGAGATTGTTACGTCTGTAATAAATTGGTTTGAAGATAGGCAAAAATTTGGTGGATTAATTGGAGCTTTTCTTGAAGAAGCTACAAGAAGCTCTATGACAAATGAGAGAGATAGACGAATAAGCGTCAACGCAAACAAGGGATTATGGGCTCGGTGTGATAACTGTGGAAATATGCTTCATGTAAAATTTTCGAAACAAAATAGAAGTGTTTGTGAAGAACGCGGTTATCATCTTTCGATGAGTAGTATGGAAAGGATCGAACTCTCAATTGATCCTAACACGTGGATTCCTTTGGATGAAGACATGTCCGCAAGAGACATTTTAAGTTTCTCTGACGAGGATTCTCATGAAACTCGTATACTTCTTTCCCAAGAAAAGACAGGTTTAACCGATGCTGTTCAAACAGGTATAGGATATCCGAATGGAACACTTATAGCACCTGGCGTTATGGACTTCCATTTTATGGGAGGAAGTATGGGTTCCGTAGTGGGTGAAAAAATTACTCGTTTAATTGAATATGCCACTCAAAGGCTTCTGCCACCAGTTTTGATTCGTGCCTCTGGGGGAGCGCGTACGCAGGAAGGGACGTTGAGCTTGATGCAAATGGCTAAAATTTCTTCTGTTTTGCAACTCTATCAGGTTCAAAATAAATTGCTTTACATATCCGTTCCTACTTATCCAACCACAGGTGGTGTTACTGCCAGTTTCGGGATGTTGGGAGATATAATTATTGCCGAATCTAAAGCCTATATCGCATTTGCAGGTAAGAGGGTAATTGAATAAACGTTGCGCCAGAAGATACCTGACGGTTTTCAAGCAGCTGAATCTTTATTTGATAACGGGCTACTCGATTCAATCGTTCCACGTAATCTTCTGAAGGGTGTTTTGAGCGAAATATCTGGGCTTTACTTATCAGTTCCTTATAACAAGAATTGAGGAAAGGAAGGTTTAATTTGTTCTTGTACCACTTCCCGCGGATACGTATCTTATCTATTTACCAAGGGACGTTCCTTTGCCGTCGGTGTATTTCTCAAAGAATCCCGTGAGACAAAATATTTTAATTAAATTAATTTTGTAGATTGGGAAGCCCTTCCCTTTAAGGGACGGAGGGAATATCATTAGGTACTAGAGGGAGTAGTAGAACGGAAATACGTTGCCGTATAAATATTTTTTTTTTTTTTGCGAGGCAATTTCACCATGACAGCATCTTACCTACCCTCCATTTTAGTACCACTAGTAGGTATATTGCTTCCAGCAGTTACAATGGCCTCTCTTTTCCTATATATAGAACGGGATGAAATCCTGTAATCTTCTCCCGAGATAGACTGAAAGTGGGTCTGCCACTCTGCTCTTCCTACAAAGTAAATTACCTATCTATCTTTAGCCAAACCCCAATCGGGGTGACCCCCATCGCCTAATACCCCTGCCTGATTTTTCCGCCAGTCAAATATGTTGGTTGATACTATCGCAATCTATGTCTCATTCTCGCTTTCAATAGAATTGGGATATAGATTGATCATCTATTGACAAGTGGAATAATTCACTTTGAAAGAGTTGACAAATCATAAACTATAGCTGCAACTTATTCCTTTATCGCCTGATGCAGGCGAAATAGAAGTAGACAAATGGACGGCAGAACAAAAGGGAGGTAGAAATAAATCCAACGATAAAATCAAAGCATTTATTACGCAATTTGAGGAAATAATAATGATGAATTCCCGCCCTACATGGATCCAAGTAGAGTTCATAAGAGGATCACGTACGTTTGTAAATTTGTGTTGGGCCTGCATCCTCGTCTGTGGAGCAACAGGTTTTTTACTCGTTGGATTTTCTAGTTGCATTGGCAAAGATCTGATCCCCATACTTTCGTCCAAACAGATTGCATTTATTCCCCAAGGTCTTGTAATGTGTTTTTACGGGATTGCCGGCCTCTTCCTTGGATTATATCTATGCTGTACCGTTTTTTGGAATGTGGGGAGCGGATATAACTATTTTGATAAGCGGGAGGGTATTTCTTCCATCTTTCGATGGGGCTTTCCTGGTAAGAACCGCCGTATACACATCCGACTCATACTGGGAGATATTGAAGCGGTTGGTTTAAGAAGTCAAGAAGGTCTTTTTCCAAGTCGGATTCTCTACCTAAAAGTGCGGGGTCGGCAAAGTATTCCTCTCACCAGAATCGGCGAAAATTCAACTCCGGAGTATATGGAGGAAAAAGCTGCCGAGCTTGCTCGTTTCTTACGTATATCAATCGAGGGATTTTGAAATTCAATCTGAAAATCCTATTTTTTTTTTACGGAAATTTTTTGCGAAATAGTGCAAAAGGGCGATAAGAAAGAAAGATTTTGAGCATATTTTAGAGAAATAGAAAATAACTTAATTTTAAAATGAGAATTTACCTGACGCGTCTCCTATTTTGTTTTGCAAATTTTCTCCCAAGGTTAATGGAGAATTAATGTATGAAATTATGTCAGTGGAAACGGACACTTATCCGATGGTTTTTAAATACCCCACATCGTTCTTTGGATAGAGCTTATGAAGCTAGTAAGCATCTGCAACCCAATTTTCCGTCTTTTACACAACTGAAGTTATTTTCCATGGCGGCGGGTAATTCTTCATGGGCCCGAGCAGCTTTTACTTTTAAAGCTACGGTTTTCAAAAAATCTAGATATGTCATATATTACAGTCTTCTGGAACACAGATTTAGTCTATCTCTTTGGGGAATACTTAAATATTCAGGGATTTATTTTTGTACGGAGATCCTTCGGTCATTTCCGAAAAAGCGCTGCAAATCCCATCCCTATCGTGTAGACGGCTATCCGGCAGGAAGTTGTTTAGATCCGCCTCTGCATGAACCTCTAGATACTTCAACTCCCAAGAAGATATCTTTAGTGTCTTGTTCTAATTCTTACATGCGTAACAAAACAGATAATGGAAAGGTAGGATCTAGGAATGTATCGGAATACAAACTCGAAGGCGATTTTGCCTCTACAAGTAAATCCATTTATTACAAGTTAAATAATCTGGAGAAAATGAATAGAAAATTAGCTTGGATCGAAGCCGTTTCGAGTGAGTTTTCTTTTTGGGAAAAACTTCGTTCCAAACAAATCTTTCCATTTCAAAATGAAAAAGATTTGATTGCAGAACCGTTTAACTACGAATTAGCAGTTTCTCACCGCCGTCCAGTAATTTACGAGTCAATTAGTTTGGTGCCTCGGTCTGTAACTCGTACCTTATCCAGATTCAAGGCGGAGTTAACAAATCAATCAAATTTAAATTTATCAGTCCATAATAAATTTGATTTAGCTAAGAACCAAGCCTCTGTTTCCCTCCAATATGTTGGATTCCTTCTCTTTCTTTTCCCGATTCAAATTGCTATAGAAAATTGGTTTTTGGAACCCCGGATTAGGGGTTGGTGGAACATACGTCAAATCCAATTATTTTCAAACGTGTTTCAGGAAGAAAACGCTTTGAAGCAGCTCCGAGAAGCAGAGGCATTATTCCGGTTAGACGATGTGATTGGCAACTTGGCAGATACGCAGTTGCAAAATTTTGATACGGATGCGCGCAACGAAACTACTCGATTAGCAATGACGTATGACGAGCTAAATATTCAGCTACTACTGCGGCTAGCAACCAACGCAATTAGCATTGCCACTTTATTTCCCCTACTGATATTCGGGCGAAAGAGACTCGCGGTTTTAAATTCCCGGATTCAAGAGTCATTTTATAGTTTAAATGACACAATGAAGGCGTTTTCCATCCTTCTATTAACTGATTTATGTGTAGGGTTTCACTCGCCCCATGGTTGGGAAATACTAGTACAGTCCCTTTTCGAATATTTTGGGTTGACTCCCAATAAATATGTAACTCCTCGCTTCGTCTCAACCTTTCCAGTTATTTTAGATACGCTATTTAAGTATTGGATCTTTCGTCACTTAAATCGAACATCTCCTTCAATTGTAGCAACTTATCATACAATGAGTGAATGACAACCATTCTTATGAATTTTTTGTTATTTCCGCTCCTTATTTAATTTAGTTGGATTTGTACCTCCCCCCTGCTCATTGTCGTTTGCCACCCGTTAGTGAGAAAATGGAAGGAATGTAGGGAAGGAAAGAATTGGAGAAGGAATAGACTTCCTAACATTCTACAATGTCACGACCTGGTTGTACAAATATTCAGGACTAATTATTGACCTATGCAAACAGCGATTACCAAAAAGTGGATGAAGGAATGGTGGATTTTATCACTGGCGGCATTAATCAGTTTTGGCAAATTAAGCTGTCCATCTGTATCAAATGCATATCCAATTTTTGCGCAACAGAACTACGAAAATCCACGCGAAGCCACAGGTCGTATTGTGTGTGCCAATTGTCATTTAGCCAAAAAAACTGTTGATCTTGAGGCTCCGCAATCTGTTCTTCCCGATACTGTATTCGAAGCAATTGTTAAGATTCCTTACGACACGTGGATAAAATAAGTACTAGCAAATGGTAAAAAGGGGGGGAATGTCGGCGCCGTTCTCATCTTACCCGAAGGATTTGAATTAGCTCCCCCTAATCGTATTCCAACCGAATTAAAAAATAAATTAGGAAAATTATCGTTTCAAACTTACCGACCCGGTGAAAAAAATATAATTGTCGTAGGTCCAGTACCGGGCAAGTTATACAGCGAGATTATATTCCCAGTTTTATCACCAGACCCCGGTACCAATAAAGAAGCACATTTTTTAAAATACCCTATTTACGTAGGGGGAAACAGGGGGAGGGGACAAATCTATCCGGATGGGAGCAAGAGTAACAACACGGTTTATACCGCTTCAGCGACGGGAAAAATAAAGAGGATTACTCGGAAAGAGGGAAAAGGTGGGTACGAAATTATCATTGAGGAGTCATCCGGGGGTCGTGAAGCAATTGATGTTGTACCTCCCGGCCCCGAACTTATTGTTTCGGAAGGTGAGTTTGTTAAAGCGGATCAACCGTTAACTAATAACCCCAATGTCGGGGGATTCGGTCAGGGAGAAGTAGAAATCGTACTACAAGATCCCCGTCGGATCCAAGGTCTCTTAGCTTTCTTTGCATCGGTTGTTTTAGCACAGATTTTTCTTGTGCTTAAGAAGAAACAGTTTGAAAAAGTCCAGTTGGCTGAAATGAATTTCTGATTACATCCTTTTCCGGGATCCACCCCCCCCCTCACAGCAGATAAACCATTTGAATCGCTGCTCTACCGGGTGTATGAAAAAACGTCATTTCTTACTTCGTTACTCGGGGGTTCCGGACGTGATCTGTTAATTGTTAGCAGTTAGTCAATTTGAGCAGGTGTTCTTGGATAAACAAACGAGGGAGAGGTCAGCTTACAATTTACATAGTGGGATGTGTATGGTCAGTTGTACCTGCTGATGGACAAGTTGATTTGGAGAATTTTGCAGAGTCGGGAATGTTGGTGAAATCGGCACCACCAACACTCCCGAGACTACCAAAATGTCTTTCCCAGGGTAATTAATTTACGCTATTTTTAACCCGACTCTGTCAGATTTGAATCAGCAATTTACAAATGCAGCGGAATAAATGAAGAGAGAGGTTGAAAACAAAAATTCTGACGAACTCACTTACATATTAATAATTTTTAATAAAAAATTTTGTTGATTTATCAGTATATAGGTAGTATGCTAAAAATTTTGAAATAATACTAATAGGATTAGTTACTAGCAAAGTTTGCTACGTATACGTAAAGATTTAATCTTTTTTTTTTCCTCTCCTCTTTCTTAGTTAGAAAGAGAAGAAAACCGGAAACTTTGTTTGTGAAATTGGAATTTGGTACAACTTTCCTACTTAATTCACAGTTGAAGCAGGGGAAAAGGGGTGTTGACTACTTACTGACTTACACCTCCACAAATTTTTTCTAGAGAGATGATCCTAACCCCGAATAAGCTCCGTAAAAAAATACACCCGGCAAACCTATCACAAGTGTACCGGCTACAGTACCTACCAACCGCAAGGGAACCCTTCCAGTGGTATTTGTCATCTGCCACCACGCCTCCTTCCCGTTCCTTCTCTTTATAGCTGTTAACCGGCCGCGACTCCAGACATGAACGGTCACAAATAATTGGGATCTCGATCTTTTCCAGACAATTTTGTCTAAATTCTAATTAAAGAAATAGTTGGAAGAAGGAACGGCAAGTACGAAAATCAGCAATAGTCCCCGATAAAGGCTTGTACGATTCGGCTCCACGCTCTGCTTATTTGGATTTGGTTGTGTCGTATATTCAGGGCTCGCCAAAAACTATCTCTGAATGAATTGCGTAGCTGATATAGACCCTGGGGAGAAAACCGTAGGTACAGCTAATCCATGGACAGCCAACCATCTAACAGTGAAAATTGGATAAGTTTTATCTAAAGCCGTTGGTTTCTCCTAAAAGGATTTTGTGAATGCATCAACTTGTTCTAGCGAGTCGAAGCGACCAGTTATTAGAGGAACTTCTTGTCGGCTCTCCGAAAAATATTCGTTTGGCCGGGGGCTTCCAGAAACGTCGTAAGCTAAACCTGTACTTACAGACAGCCAGCCTGCGATAAACGGGGAGGGTATAGTAATGCTGTGAATGACCCAGTATCGAATACTAGTGATGATGTCGGCGAAGGGGCGCTCTCCTGTATTCCCAGACATGTTTAAACTCCGTATCTATCTATCTTGTAATATCAAAAAGACTTCGGTTGTTTCCCGAATGGAGGAAAGGAGGTCAAAGGGGTCGAGGGAAGAGATGCGAGATGCACCGGCAAAAACAAAACCCTTTGAGGGAACGGGAACTCCTATAAATTAGGTTGTCACTATTATACCCGAGGTATACTCAAAATATGCTGGGTCAGTATAGCTATTTCACGTACAATGCGGCAAGGTTACCCGTTACAAGATCAACATCTGATCTAATACTGGTAAAATCTTCGTTTTTACCTATCGTCGTTCATCTAACACGTAAACAATACGGATGGGACTATAGGGCCCGGCTTCCAAGCGATGCAGTAAACCTGTAAACATTAGCAGCAATCTTTCCTGATTGTACTGCCCCGTAAGGTCCCCTGCCCGCGCATAATCGGGCAAGCAAGGCATTACCTTTTTCTACGCACATTGGACCCACAATTAAAAAATTTGAGGAATAGTCCAAAGAAATGGCGAAGACTGATTCCTCAACTACGTAGCTATCGGCCTCGTGGAGGATGAATTCGAAGTATGATTTCCCCGAATCTGCAAAATTGAAAAATTTTAATCTCCCAGACATACACTTGATTAGATATAACGTACCATATTTAAGATTTAAGTAAACAACTTTGATTTGGGGACTCGGGATGATAAACTACCCAAGAAAGTTATATACTAACCCATCTGCTAGACAATCTTGTATTCAGATATATGTTCACTTCACTAAGCTACTTTGCTTTTCTGATGCTCGCATTAACTTTTACCCTAGCTCTATTTGTTGGATTGAACAAAATTCAGATTCTGCAACTCATTACATCATTACTACTTCTCGAAGATAAGAGGAGATCAAAACTAGAAAGGGTCTTTAACACATATCGATTACTAATCCGTCGCACCTACCAACAATCAATTACTAGTTAATGTGTAAGGTATTTTGGTAAGTATTTGTTTGTATCAAATGTTTACAAATTGAAATGGTTGAAGCATTACTCTCTGGAATTGTGTTAGGTTCGATTCCAATAACCCTAGCTGGATTATTTGTAACTGCATACCTTCAATACCGACGGGGCGATCAATTAGATATTCGATGAATATCTAGTTAGATATCGTCCTAAACAAAAGGGATATTTTGGGATTGGGAAGGTAAATGAATTAAAAATATATATGGCGAAAGCCCCCCCCCCCTCCCACCACTATTCCTTTCGAGTATTTTCTGTCCGTATTTCAAAAACAATTAGCAGATGTGGAAGATCGCTTCTACAACGATAATCTTTAGTTCTACGTCCACTTCAATTTTGGGGCGTATCGCTTAAGCAATCCCTAGCAGTAGGCACGCCCTGCAGGATTCGAACCTACGACATCGGGTTTTGGAGACCGCGCGTTCTACCGTACTGAACTAAAGGCGCCTCTTTCTGGAAGGGGTTACTTTGACCTATGAAGGAAGTGGGAGTTGCAGCATCTTTCCTCCCCAGCGTGAAGGGAAGAAAAAAGTGTTGACTTCCCTTTTTTTTTTTGTAGGGAGAAAGGAGGTAGAGATCAAGTAAGTGGGGCAACAACTGTCACCCCTGCCAGTTGTTCCACGTATAGGAGATAGGGATGACGGGATTTGAACCTGCGACATTTTGTACCCAAAACAAACACGCTACCGAGCTGCGTTACATCCCTTTTGGTTGTACTTGATACCATCAACCCCTTGCTTGTTATTCGATCCAATTGATTATAATCTTTTCCCACGAATACTGGCTACCGTCGAAGTAGGAATGCATTTTTTGGGAAGCTGCTAATCCCTGCCCTCTCTTTATTTTAATTCCCACTTTTCATTCTCTACACCACTTCTCGACTTAGTATTCTGGAGTCGGGTACTGGAAAAAACTTTATTCTTCTTTCAAGTAAATGTGAGAATTTGATTTAGATATAGTTAGATTTTAAGTAGTAAAGCTGGTGAGGATAAAGGCAAGTAGGTAGGGAAATAAAAAATTGATAAGAAGGAGGATTCCAATGCAACATGTAAAAATATATCTTTCCACAGCCCCTGTTGTAGCTACAATATGGTTTGGCTTACTGGCTGGTTTATTAATAGAAACAAATCGATTCTTTCCGGATGCTTTATTATTTCCATTTCCCTAACTTATTGTTATTAACTAACCAAAGGAGCCGTGTAGAACCATACGAAGTGAGAACTCTATGTTCGTCATACGTCGTAATGAATGATCAATTTAGTGATGGGAGTGTTTAATCTATTTACTTCATAGGTCGAAACTTCGTAAGTAGTTCGTTTCTATTGCTATGGGATGCGTCTTTTTGGGGATTTTACCCCCTCTGATTAGGAAACTAGTAAAATTATACTAAAATGAGGTAATATTGCTTTGGAATGTACAAGTGTAAGGGTAACTATTGCTTTGAAAAATACAAGGTGTATTGCCAAAAAACCAAATCGT